>NC_092338.1:225442500-225677500 GCF_046630445.1 Rutidosis leptorrhynchoides | reverse complement strand
GTTAAACTACCCAAGTCTCGGTCAAACTCCAAAAGCTATCACATCACAAAAGCATCTCCTAAACAACAAGCGGGATCTCTAATCCAATCAAATGCCCTTACCCTTGTCAACGCCGGAGCCTATAAAAAGATAAACAAGGAGAGGGTAAGCAAAACTTAGTGAATGCAATAATTATACACATACATATATAATATACCTACCTGCAAACACTCATACACATACCACATACATGCTAGCAACACAATTCGCTTATCATCAATACGAGGCTACCAACCTCCAATATATATAACTCAAACAATATAACATGCTTTCGCTTACAACACAATAACCATGGTTAACCAATCGTACAAGCGAATGGCGCTCGCGAAAGGCCATCGGAGTTCACAACATCCATTAGTGTACTTAGCACCTCGTATCACTAACCCCCGGGTGGCATCTTAACACCTCGATACTTCACCCTCGGGTGGCGTCTTAACACCTCGACACTTCACCCTTTATTACGGAGTGGCGTCTTAACACCTCGACACTTCACTCCTAGGTGGCATCTTAACACCTCGATGCTTCACCTCGAGTGGCATCTTAACACCTCGATGCTTCACTCATCATGTGAAACGTGGTGTCTTAGCACCTCGACACTTCACATCTCACGCTACAACAAATAAATACATTATATACCTACGCATATAATTATTCCACTCACCTTAACGATTCGGTGACGGTTTTATACTTCCGCAAGCTTCAAAGCAAAGTACCTAATATAATAAGTACTTCAATCAACACATAATCTAGTTGGACTAAATACCAACAATTCACTTATGTGCATTTAATGACTTAATGCATTAATGCCCCATTTTCACCAAAACCGCCCTTAAAGGGTCAAGACCACCATTAATCACTTAAAAGCTAGTGATTAAGGTCCAACAACACTAACTATAACATAATTAGGGTAATTCATACCTATAATCCCCAACTAGGTCAATCATTAACCACTTTGACTCATTTAAAGTCAACACACCCATTTCGGGTCATCCATTAACCCGACTAACACCCATTTACCAATTAGCTAGGTGTGCTAGTAATTAACTAACCAATTAGGACTCATAAACATCAATTACCACTTTGAAACCCTAGGTTAGATACCATTGAGTCTTCATGACTCAATCTTACCCAAGAACACCCAAAATCATCAAATATGGGTTTTATGTTCATCACTATCCCAAACCCTAACCCTTACACAAATTTAAAATAAGGAAATCAAGATTAGAGCTTACCACTACAACCACAAGATAGCTAGTGAGTTGATGAACGACTTTAATACCCGTACTTTGACCCGAGAACAACTTCTTCCTCTTGGATTTAAGCTTTCTCACACAAGAAATCACACTCTCTCTCTAAAATTAAAGTGAAGAAGATAAGGTTGTTGGAAATGGAGTGAATGATATTCCACAAACTGACCTACTGGCCTTTAACTCGTCCACATATGAAATTACCAAAATACCCATCAAAATATCTGAATAAAAGAGCTGAATCCAGCTACAGTAGAGAGTGCGCCACGCGCACTCTTAGGTGTGTGCTGAGCGCACTAAGCCCAGCTCAGCTTCTGACTTCTGTTCAACTGCACAATCATTCCCACACTTTATGTACTCTATTTACACTGCTGTACAATGAAGATTAGGGTCTTACAACTCTCCCCCACTTGAATCGGAGCGCGTCCTCACGATCCAAGCCGCATGACAAGAGGGAAGATAAACTAACACAAACTCTTCGGGCTCCCAAGTAAACTCGGAACCTATACTACGACGCCATTGAACTTTATAAGTTCTCACTTCTTTATTTCTCAACCTTTTGACCTTCTCATCGACTATAGCAATTGGCTCCTCAATATACTCTAACTTATTGTTTAGCTCAATCTCGTCTAATGGCACCCAAGAAGAATCATCCGCAAGACACTTACGGAGATGGGAAACATGAAATGTATTATGGATCCCTGCAAGCTTTTCGGGTAATTCCAATCGATACGCAACTTCACCAACACGAGCTAGAATTTTAAAAGGACCAATAAACTGAGGAGCTAACTTTCCCCATTTTCGAAACCGAATAATACCTTTCCATGGCGAAACCTTAAGCATCACCATGTCACCTTCTTGAAATTCGATCATTCGTCTACGCTTGTCGGCATACGACTTTTGTCTATCTTGCGCCTTTTTTAAATGATCCCGAATCATATCAATCTTACTATTCATTTCTAAGACTAAATCGGTACTCCCAATTTCTTTTTGACCAATTTCACCCCAACAAATCGGAGTTCGACACCTCCGACCATAAAGCATCTCGTAAGGTGGCATCCCGATACTAGTATGATGACTATTATTGTACGAGAATTCCACCAAAGGCAAGTGCTCATCCCAACTACCACTGAAATCAATAATACACACCCGCAACATATTCTCCAAAGTTTGATTCGTACGTTCGGTTTGACCATCCGTTTGAGGATGATACGCCGTGCTCAATTTCAATTGTGTACCCATATCTTCGTGAAACTTCTCCCAAAACTGATATGTGAAACAGGTATCCCGATCCGAAGTAATAGATATAGGAACCCCGTGTCTTGCTATCACCTCCTTGATAAACAACTTAGCCAAAGTTTCCGACGATATCGCTTCCCGAATGGGAAGAAACAAAGCACTTTTTGTCAATCGGTCAACTATCACCTAAATTGAATCAAATTGGGTTCTCGCCATCTTTGGTAACTTTGTGATAAAATCCATGGTAATGTGCTCCCATTTCCACTTCGGGATTTCTAACGGTTGTAACTTACCATACGGCTTTTGGTGTTCAGCTTTAACTTGCAAACACGTGACACATTGCTCAACATACTTAACAACATCACGATTCATGCCCGGCCACCAATAATCCTTTCTCAAATCGAGATACATTTTCGTCGCGCCCGGATGAATGGAATACTTTGACTTATGTGCTTCATCAAGTAGCACTCGTCGATAATCCCCCATCTTAGGCACCCACACTCTTCCTTGAAAAGACAACAAACCACGCGAACCCATAGTAATGAATTCCGATTGCCCCACAATTCGTTCCGCATGCTTGTTGTGAACGTAAGCTTCAATTTGAATCACACCAAGTTTTTCAAAAAAATCATTAGTAATAATCATACGTAACAATCCTAATCGTAATGCCGGGTGGTGACTCTTTTGACTTAACGCATCCGCGACCACATTCACCTTGCCCGGATGATAAAGTATTTCACAATCGTAGTCTTTCACCACATCCATCCATCCATCTACGTTGACGATAATTCAAATCTCTTTGATCAAAAATATGTTTCAAACTCTTGTGATCCGAATAAATCGTACACTTGACACCATACAAGTAATGGCGCCAAATTTTCAACGCATGAACAACCGCCACCATCTCAAAATCATGAGTCAGATATCTCGTTTCGTGTTCCTTTAATTGTCGAGAGGCATAAGCGATGACTTTACTCCTTTACATTAGAACACACCCGAGCCCATTTAGAGAGGCATCACAATACACTGTCATGTCTTCCACACCTTCCGGCAACACTAACACCGGAGCTTGACACAATTTCTCTTTTAGCAATTGAAAAGCAATTTCTTGCTCGTTCTCCCAATTAAATCTCGCGTTCTTTCTTGTCAATTTCGTCAATGGAGAAGCGATCTTAGAAAAGTCTTGGATAAACCGACGATAATAACCGGCCAATCCGAAAAAGCTTTGGATTTCCATAGGCGTAGTCGGTCGTCCCCAACTCTTTACCGTCTCAATCTTCCCCGGGTCTACTTGAATACCATTTTCGTTCACGATATGGCCAAGGAATTGAACTTCCCTTAGCCAAAATTTACATTTGGATAATTTAGAATATAACTTCTCCTTCCGCAACGTCTTTAACACACCCCTCAAATAATGTTCATGTTCTTTCATACTTTTCGAATAGATAAGTATGTCGTCAATGAACACAATTACCGACTTGTCCAACATAGGTTGGCACCACTCGGTTCATAAGGTCCATGAATGCCGCCGGTGCATTCGTAAGACCAAAAGGCATAACTACAAACTCAATATGCCCATAACGCGTTCGAAAAGCCGTTTTCTCAATATCTTCCTCACGGACCCGCATTTGGTGATAGCCGGACCGTAGGTCGATTTTATAGAAATACGTCGCACCTTGGAGTTGGTCAAACAAATCGTCAATCCTAGGCAATGGATAACGATTCTTGACCATCACTTTGTTCAACTCCCGATAATCGATGCACATCCACATACTACCATCCTTCTTCTTCACGAATAAAACCGGAGCGCCCCATAGCGAAGCACTCGGTCGAATGAAACCCTTTTCAAGCAACTCTTGGGTTTGATTTAACAACTCTTACATTTTCGTTGGTGCTAAATGATAAGGAGTTTTAGCAATGGGAGTAGCTCCCGGAACCAACTCAATGCGAAATTCAACTTGTCTTTCCGCCGGAACACCCGGTAACTCATCCGGAAAAACGTCTTCAAATTCACTTACCACCGGAATTTCACGAATGGATGGTGGATCATCTCGAGTATCAACAACATGGGCAAGAAAAGCCATGCCACCACTAACAAGAAAACGACGTGCCCGTGCAAAAGTGCATATCGGCACAAGTCTTCTTCGTTTATCACCGTGAATAATTAACTCTCCACTACTTGGGGTCTTCACACGAATAAATTTTTCATGCCATGCAATATCGGCTCTATTATGATCGAGCCAGTCCATACCAACAACGATATCAAAATCACCCAAAGTCATCGGGATGAGATCGATTTTAAAGTTTTCGGCACCAAACACAACATCACAATTTTTACACACATCAACCATTAACACCATTTTGCCGTCCGATATTTCGACTTCTACCAAACGACTTAACTTAGCTAATGGTCTATTAAGTTTAGGCACAAATTTTAGAGAAACAAACGACAAATTTGCACCGCTATCAAATAGAATTCTTGCCGGATTAGAGTTAACCATAAAAGTACATGAGACAACTTCTTTGGATTGCTTGGCTTCATCATTCGTCATCAAATAGTTGCGACCCCTAGCCGTACCCGCCGCCTTCTCTAGACGCTTTACATTATCGTTTCGTAAATCGGGACACTCCAGCTTCTTATGCCCTTCTTTACCGCAATTAAAACAAGTGAGCTTATTTCCGAAAGATGGTTTCGGACAATCACGAGCCATATGACCCGCTTGCCCACAGTTGTAGCACGTAAAAGAAAAACCACCGGAAGCGCCCTTCTTTACGCCATTGACACTTTCAGAACCCATCTTGTTCTTGTTCTTCTTCTTTGAAAATTTAGAATGACTAGAGCCTTCAAACTTTCTTTTGGAAAATGAGAAGTCGCTTTTTCTTGGAACTTCCGACTCAAAACCCCGAGCCAATTCAAATAACTCGTCAAAAGACTTAGCCACTCCTCGACTAATCTTACCCTTGAACTCATCATTCTTGGTACGGTAGAAATCTTTCATTAGCTTGCGATCGTCACCAACATATTCCGGACAAAAACGAGTCTTTGCCAAGAAGGTAGATTTGAGAGTGACCAAGTCTATTGAACCTTGTTGCAAATTGTGCAACTCGTCTAGGATTCTATCAAGATCGGAATAAGTTCGGTATTCTTTGAAAAATTCCTTCTTAAACTCTTCCCACGTCAAACTCATACATTGCTCCTCACCATATAAGTTGATCTTATCATCCCACCACAACTTAGCTTCTTCCCGCAACATACTAGAACCATACCTCGCCTCTTCTCGGGAGGACATTCCGCGGTACGGAAAGCTCCCTCGATATCGGAAATCTAACATGTGCTTTTCAACGGATCTCGTACCCCATTAATCATCGGGGGTTGAGCATCCTTGAAATTTTTGTAATGGAAGTGCCGCCTTCCATTCCCACCGTTACCATCACCCCCTTCACCACGAGGATGAATGTTTCTAGCTTCTAATGCCTCCTCGATCGCGGCATTCATTCGCTCATTTATCATTTCGGTTACTTGTCCATCAACCGACTCTTGGAAAACCTTTCAAACATCGTCAAGAAAATCCTTTTTTAGCCTTTTAAAGATGGCCTCAACCTTGGCCGTGAGTTCAACGTCCTCACTCGTACTTCCATCATTGGTGCTGTGTCCATTTCTCATCTTCATTCTATAAAACGAAGTAAATTAAGAAACAAAACGAAAGGACTTAACATATATGTATATACGTATACACCACACTACCCCATCTTGCTCAACAATCGTCGTACATCGCTTGTTTGACACGATTTGAACCCGTAACGATGGTAGCTAATCATTGTTACGCGATCACGTCGCATTAATTCGCTAGTACAACGTCTATCTCGCTTGATGATTGCTAAAACAACACAAAACAGTTAGTGCAAGGTTAATTCACATAAACCTAAGCACTAATCCACTCCCGGTCTGACCTGTCTCCTACAAGTCCTGCATAAAGCACATACACAAATAAAGTCTAAGTCTAGGCACCTATCTCAAGTCGCCTAAATCACTTAGACCATGTTCTGATACCACTTGTAACAACCCAAACCAATAACCAACCGAACACGCGAAGAATTTTTTTTTGTTTTATAACAGTGGAGTGCGCCACGCGCACCACCTCAGGGTGCGCGGTGCGCACACGCCACCAATCAGTTCTGTTCGGTTTTGCAAATTTTCAAATAAAGATCTCCCACTTCCCAACATAATTAGACGAAACGCTTTTCACAACATGTTCTAATATGAAAAACTCATACGATTCAAACATAAAATAAGTTTTACAAAACGGGGCCCACATCGGCCGTTTTACGAGATTCGTACAAATCATGAGTTTCGACCACACTAGTTTAATTTCCAAACGACACTATGTGCATGGTGTTTGGGGTTAAACTACCCAAGTCTCGGTCAAACTCCAAAAGCTATCACATCCCAAAAACGTCCCCTAAACAACAAGCATGATCTCTAATCCAATCGAATGCCCTTACCCTTGTCAACGCCGGAGCCTATAAAAAGATAAACAACGAGAGGGCAAGCAAAGCTTAGTGAATGCAATAATTATACACATACATATATAATATACCTACTTGCAAACACTCATACGCATACCGCATACATGCTAGCAACACAATTCGCTTATCATCAATACGAGGCTACCAACCTCCAATACCACAAGCTAGCATATCAATCGCATAAATATATATAACTCAAACAATATAACATGCTTTTGCTTACAACACAATAACCATGGTTAACCAATCGTACAAGGGAATGGCGCTAGCGAAAGGCCATCGGAGTTCACAACATCCATTAGTGTACTTAGCACCTCGTATCACTAACCCTCGGGTGGCATCTTAACACCTCAATACTTCACCCTCGGGTGGCATCTTAACACCTCGACACTTCACCCTTTATTACGGAGTGGCGTCTTAACCCCTCGACACTTCACTCCTAGGTGGCATCTTAACACCTCGATGCTTCACCTCGAGTGGCATCTTAAAACCTCGATGCTTTAATCATCACGTGAAACGCGGTGTCTTAGCACCTCGACACTTCCCATCTCACGCTACAACAAATAAATACATTATATACCTACGCATATAATTATTCCACTCACCTTAACGATTCGGTGACAGTTTTATACTTCTGCAAGCGTCGAAGCAAAGTACCTAATATAATAAGTACTTCAATCAACACATAATCTAGTTGGACTAAATACCAATAATTCACTTATGTACATTTAATGACTTAATGCATTAAATGCCCCATTTTCACCTAAACCGCCCTTAAAGGGTCAAGACCACCATTAATCACTTAAAAGCTAGTGATTAAGGTCCAACAACACTAACTATAACATAATTAGGGTAATTCATACCCATAATCCCCAACTAGGTCAATCATTAACCCCTTTGACTCATTTAAAGTCAACACACCCATTCCGGGTCATCCACACACCCGACTAACACCCATTTACCAATTAGCTAGGTGTGCTAGTAATTAACTAACCAATTAGGACTCATAAACATCAATTACCACTTTGAAACCCTAGGTTAGTTACCATTGAGTCTTCATGACTCAATCTTACCCAAGAACACCCAAAATCATCAAATATGGTTTTTATGTTCATCACTATCCCAAACCCTAACCCTTACACAAATTTAAAACAAGGAAATCAAGATTAGAGCTTATCACTACACCACAACGTAGCCCGAGAACAACTTCTTCCTCTTGGATTTAAGCTTTCTCACACAAGAAATCACACTCTCTCTCTAAAATTAAAGTGAAGAAGATAAGGTTGTTGGAAATGGAGTGAATGATGCTGTAACAACCCGGATTTTTCCGCTAATATATAGAAGATTAATATTTACATAATTAATGTTTCCAACATGTTAAGCAATCAAACTCATTAAGATTTAGTTATTTGAATGAATTTTATACAAATGTTTGGCCACCCAGTCTGTCTGACGATTCACGAACGTCATAACTCGAAATAATTATATAACGATGTATATATGGATATATATATATATATATATATATATATATATATATATATATATATATATATATATATATATACTTATGATTTGATAAAATAAAATTTAAGTATCTCATTACATATAATAAAAATTGGTTATATACATAAAATGAAATTACTAACTTAAAGATTTCAAGACTATATACATATATATAACGATTAACGTTGTAATAACTTCTAAATTAAAATGTATGTATATGTATTGTATTAATATGTATTAATACACTTTTGAAAGACTTAATAACATATATCAATATATTTTTACTCAATAAAGATAGCTATACTCATTTTCTCATTCAATTCTATCAAGAATTCTATTCGTATTCATTTGGTATGTATACCCGTATCATACACAACTCTTAGATGTATATCCTATTGGTATATTCACATCAAAATACCATCTAATCAACCCTAGATTCTGCCCTTAAAGAGAAGTAACCTTAATTGGATGCTAGGATGGAAATTTATACAAAATAACAAACTTGAATTTTGTTTTTGTCTCCCCCATGTTTCACGCCAAAATGGGGATAAATACACATCCATTTGATTCAAGTTTACTACATCATTTACTCTCTACACACACATACTTAAACCCTCTCATAACCTTCATCATATTCAGCAACCTTTGGGTCATAAGCTAAGCCTTAAACACCATAAGAAAAACCAATCAAGAACACTTCATGAAGATCATCCATTTCAAGTCTATACTTTCAATCTTTTGAATCCATTTCAAAAACTCTTTGAAGATCAAGAATTTATCATTCATCTCAGCTAATTTCTATGTTTTAATCAAGGTAATAAACATACTCAAACTTTGGTTCAATTCATTTAATCATAACTATCTTAAATCAAGATAGGTTTCTTACTTGAAACTTTTGTTGATTCCAAGCTTCTACTTCAAGATTTTCTAAGCTATCAAGGACACCATCAACTCAATGATCCTTTCCTTATTTTTCCAGTAACATCACTCTTTAAACTTGAGGTAGTAACCTTATTCGAAATCTCGTTCAATTCATATTCATATAGCTATCTTATTTTGAGTTATAACTAATAACAACAAGAACATAGTTTAGATTATTTCTAAACTTGTTTGCAAATAAACTTAATCCTTCTAACTTGACTTTTAAAATACTTCAACACATGTATTATGACTATATGTCAAGCTAACATAAGGATATAAAACTTGTAAACACAAAGAACACCTTAAAATCGAATATACGCCGTCTTAGTTGAACGGGGGCTATTTTGGGTTTAATTTTAAAAACCTATCTTAAACTTTGAATTAAAAGATTTCCTTTGGTGAAAAATCTTATTTTATATGGATATGAAATATATCCAAAATCCATGGTTAAACTCTAAGTGGAAGTATGTTTTTCAAAAGGGTCATCAAGATGTCGTTCTTACGACGGATATGTGTAACACCCCGTTTTCCCCGTATATGATTTATAGGTGTATTGTGTATGTACGATTAGCGTATGAAGGGTTCGGGACATGTTTGGGTGTTGAGGTCTTGTATGCAAGAAAAGGTGTCAGACCACGTTGAACGTCACGACGCGACGAAGGAGGCCGCGGCGCGGCAATTAACTGGAATCCAGATCAGAAGTCTGATTAAAAATGATCCCAGACCTAGGAAAATGTCGCGGCGCTACACTTAAGGCCGCGACGCGGCGATACGGGCAAACTGGTACCAGATTCTTGTAATTTTAAATAAGGTTCAAGGGCAATTTGGTCATTTCACGTTTGAGCCAGATTTGAGGTTTTAACCTCATCCACTGATTTCATTTTCCTAATTTCCTTTTCCTTTTCTTTTCATTTTTCTCTCAAAACTCAAACAACCAATTGAATTCAAAGGGATTTTTGGAAAGGAAGAAGCGGGATTTGATCTTTGGCGTAGTTGACAAGTTTGTTCTCCTCATTCTTAGCTACACGGTGATACTAGTGGTAAGCTCTAACTCCAAATTTCGTTTTGTGTTCATCATTCAAATTTGGGGCTTTTGATTGTATGATTCATAGATGGAACCCATTTAGTTGTTAATTGAAGATTAACACCAAGATTCGGGTTTATATATGTTAAGGGCGGGTTTCGGGTTGGTTAATGATTTATCCATGTTTAAGACTTGAGAATGGTGTATAATCACTAGTATTAGTGATTATTGATGTTTTGGAGACTTCCAGGGTTCTTGTGGTTGACTAATTTTGACTAGAGTCAAAATTAGGGTTTGTTGATGGTTATGACCCGAATGTCGATTCGTTGAGGTTTATAAACTTAAAATGGATTAAGTTGAGGTATGAAACCGAGTTAAATATGTTTTGGTGTTAAAACTTGTAAATGGTGAGATTTTGACTTAGTGGGTCAAAATCAGGGTTAGTTTGGGTGCGTTCGGTGTTTGGAAGTGCATTTGGGTCGAAATTGTACTAAGGATAAATTGGGTTGGTTTGTAAGTCAACCCTAATTGTGTATTGTTGTATTTTTGATAATGGAATAGGTACTTTCCATTGACGAGTCGTGGATTACTTGGAAGCATTCATCAAGGCGACAAGGTGAGTGTTAATATCCTATATGCATATGTATGTGTAGGATGGGTGCGGGTCGGGTGAAGTGGTTCTCGGTTATAGAGCTCACTTCACATATAGGTGGAATTGATGGACTTGTGTACATGTCCAATTGGCACGGATGTGCGTTTTGGTTGACCACCTTTGGCGAGGTGCACACTTTGTGTGTTCATTATCACATGGGCTTGTGAGTGGAATAATTATATACGTATGTATATGAGTTATTTATTTGTGAGGTATGGGTTGAAGTTCGATGTTGACGACACCATACCCTAGAGTATATTTGTGATGTTGATGAGGGTTTAAAGTTCGTTGTTGACCATACCTCATACGTATGGAATTAAAGTTCGATGTTGACGATGCCATACGATTATTATAGTGACATTGATGAGGGTTTAAAGTTCGTTGTTGACGATACCTCATATGTGGGTTTAAAGTTCGGTGTTGACGATACCACATTAATATAGG
This sequence comes from Rutidosis leptorrhynchoides, assembly GCF_046630445.1. NCBI lineage: Eukaryota > Viridiplantae > Streptophyta > Magnoliopsida > Asterales > Asteraceae > Rutidosis > Rutidosis leptorrhynchoides. The sequence continues at coordinate 225,665,901 of NC_092338.1, read as the reverse complement.
CGAATGGGATTTAAGTTCGATGTTGACGATACCATTCGTTGGGCTAGCCATGAGATCTTGAGTACTATGGATGTTGTGAACATTGATGTTTGTCGTATCGTTGTATATATATATATATATATATATATATATATATATATATATATATATATATATATATATATATATATATATATATATATATATATATATATATTAATGTATTGTTGTGGTGTAGCTAAACCTTCGGGTGTAGCTTATTGGCGTTGTTCATATCGTCGTTGGTGAACTTATATTTTGTTTATGTATCTTTAGCTCGTTGCTTAGTGATTGTACGGTATGCTTAGTATTAACTTGCCTTTATGCTTGGATGCTCCGGTATGCGGTATTTAATATTTTGTGGCGTGTCCATTTTATGCATATATATGTATGTAGTATATTTTGTAACGACCCGGAAATTTCCGACCAAATTTAAACCTTAAACTCTATATGTTTCCGACACGATAAGCAAAAACCCTAATGTTGAGTCTATAAAGTCTGAAATCTATATCTGGATGATTAGTTACCTTCTTGACCATGCCTGACGATTCACGAACCAATGTGTGAAAATGGATATACAAATATATATAGATATAAATATAAATATAAGTGTATATATATTAATTTGAATCGACAAGATACAATTTAATTATTAGAACTCAATATCTAAATATTTTCATTATTATTCATTATTAATGTCATTAATAATATCATTTGTAAATATTAATTATTATCTTAGTTTTTATTATTATTAGTATTTATAATTTTTATTTATATAATATTTATTAATATACTTATTCATTAAATAAAATAGATTATATATAAAAACAGATGATTATATATCAGGATTTGGATCGTACCAATCAAATAAACTCTATTGTCTGTTTCTAAATTTTCTTTTCTAAATTTGATTCCTCCTGTCTAATTTCTGTGGCCGACGAAATCAATCACCAATACAAACAAAAAAACTGATCAATCATCTCTACTACCTTTAATTGTTCGAATGTCATATATATATGATGCTATTCTGTAATGGAATTCAAAATTTAAAATTTGAAAAGTGAATAAACTGTTTCTATTACTAATCGAATCCCAAACCAAAACCATTGAACCATCTTCACCTTGCAAACCCTTGCTGCAATCACACACTACAATCACCCTGATCATTTGTCTCCGTCACCACCTTCTTTGAACTTCAAACCCGTTAGACCGTCGCCAGCACACCTTGGATCTGTTACAGTTTAAATCTAACATCATCATCACTCTAGAACCGAAATCCATTTGCTCACCATCGAAAACCCATTTGAACACCTATTATACCACACCATCTCTCTAACTCTCTCATTCTCTCTATATCACTTTTATTTTCTGTTTCAGCTCAAGCACCACCACATACCCGTTGCTACAGCTGCTGTTGTATCCGTTATCTGACCAAAACAGTCGACGCAATCCACCTTTATTCACTTTTATATCTTTTCCTGAACCCATCACCAATATAGCTAGTGCTGCTATATATTTCTTCTGTTTCTAATGATTTAACAAACAACATTTTTTTTTATTTCGATCTAGCATACAACCAATACCAAAAAAAAAAAAAATCACCAACAACCGTTACCTGCTTACCTTATATTTTTCTTCTCTTTCCCTTTTTCTTCGAGTGGACTGCAGAAGCTATTACATGTGTTGGTTTCGGTTTAGATCATCACCATTAAACACTGCTTCCTCTTTTGCTTCTAGCCGATGATGATGAGCAATAAGGCTAATCGATAGCAATTAATTTATGCTGCTGATATAGCGATAAAGAAGGAGGATGGCGTTTATATTTATGATCGTAAAGGAAGAATTTGAAGAACGTGATGATTAATTTTCTTTTAAACGATTATGATTGATATAGTTATGATTGACACTAAGTGGTAGGGTTGCAAATGTCGGATATTTGTTTGGGATCCCTTTTGAGTCGAGTCACGAAAACATAAAGCCAGAAAAAGATTGTTGTTGGACTGAGGTTAAATGTTGGGCCGTATTTTTTTCATGGGCCGTATCACTTTTCTGTTGGGCCAAGATGAACTTGAATTTATGGACTGTTAAGGGTAATCTTACGATAAGGATAAAAGAATTTAAACCCGTTCACGTATGCAAAAGTCAAGCAGAGCAGGTGGTTTAGGTGTTTGGTTGTTGAGCGGGAGGTTGTGGGTTCGAGTCCCTTCTTGGATAGTTTGATATCTTTTTGTGAGCATTTAAAGGTAGTTTCCAACACAAAGAAAATTATTATTATTATCAATGTTATTAGTAGGTGTATTAATTATTACTATTATCATTCTAGTTGTTATTAAATTAATATCACTAAAAAAAAAAATATTAGTATTGGTATTAAGTATTAGTGTTATTATTAGTAATATTGTAATTATTATAATTATTGTTATCATAAATATAATTAGTATAATTATTATTATTATTATTATCAAAATTATTATTCTTTAAAATTTAACATTTATTAAAGTATTACTTTTATTACTTTTATTAAAATTATCATTTATAAAAATTTACATTATTATTATTAATACTACTATCATTATTATTACTATCCTTAATTTAGTATATTTACAACTATTAACAAATGATCTTTATTTAACCTAACTCAATTATATTAATACTTTTACTGGAAAGATATATATATAAAATAAACACATTTAATTAAATAAAGAAATATATAAGTATTAATATAAAAATCAAATCACCAATAATAATACATACAATTGTTCAATTACGATTATATGTTTTAATATATATATACGAATGATATAGGTTCGTGAATCCGAGGCCAACCCTACACTTGTTAAATGATGTTATATGTATTTCTACTACGAAATACAGTATGGTGAGTATATAGTCCATTTTTGAACTTTAAATATTTTTGGGATGAGAATACATGCACTGTTTTTTTTATAATTGATTTACGTTATGGATACAAGTGATCAAAAATATATTCTACGTTGAGTTGTACCACTGGCATACTTCCCTGTAGCTTGGTAACTATTATTTACAGCGGTATTGTAAACGCGAATCCTGTTGATAGATCTATCGGGCCTGACAACCGCAACCGGACTGGACGACCAGTATTCAACGGTTGCACAGTACTTCGTTTCGTGACCACACTTGGTACAGTGTAGTAAGATTTCATAATAAAGGGAATATGCGACGTGATTAAATGTTAAGTATGGTTACCAAGTGCTCAACCACTTAGAATATTTTTATTAAAATATTTACATATGAAATCTTGTGATCCATAGTTATAACGCTACTAGCATCAAACCTATATATCTCACCAACTTTATGTTGACTTTTTAAAGCATGTTTATTCTCAGGTACGAATTAAGTCTTCCGCTGTGCATTAACTCATACTAAGGACCTTACTTGGAGTCGATCAACGCAATGGAACCAAATGTTGAAGACTTCGTCCGGGTGGATAAGGTCGAGGTCCTCACAGGTGGTATCAAAGCGTTGGTCCTAGTGAACCAGGTCTTACATTAGTGTGTATGACTAGTAGTTGTTAGAATACATTAATGAGTCTGGACTTCGACCGTGTCTACATGTCAAAAGTTTTGCTTATCATATCTAGTCGGAAATCATCTACTTATCATCCTTAGGGAATTACCTGCTTATCATTCTTAAGTCTAGACACGTCTTACTGCATTTAGTGCATCGATAGTGTATAGACAAAATTCATATCCTAGCACATCTGTAGACTTGCCTGACATATGCCGTAAATTCCTCTGTAATTTACGAAATCTTTGGTATTATACATAGATATTCTATATAGCTAGAATATCATCTGACATCCGAAAAATCATTTCACATCGAAGATCTCTTCTACCCACCAAATTTCTCTTTTTCAATCTGAAGCGTTTACCGGCGAACCTGTTCGAGAAACCATTTTCTCTCCCCTTTTCCCAAGTATCTCATCACGATTACATACTATCCCATATCTCGAATCTTATTCATTCGCTCGCTTCAACCGTCAATCATCCTGTAGTACTAGAAGGAGTTAACAAACTACGCGCTCGTGTGACGACTTTGGAGAAACTGGTGCGAAGGTTACGAACACCAGCAGCAGCACCAGCAGCATAATTAGTACCAACATCATCGACGTCGACAGTACCCTTATCATCCCTAAACCATAACCGCGCCGTAACTCTCAACATCACAATCTGTACCTCGAATATCAACATCACACGCCTCAATATTACCATCTGTATTTAGAGTATGATCTTCGTTCTACATATCTTTCTACATCGATTAATTTCGTTCTACGTATTGTTCTACCTCATTTACCTTCATTTGACATGGCAATTATGTAATATCTAATGTTTTAGAGATCATGTAATCAAGTGCCAACAATAAATCAAATGAGTATAATATTCTATTGACTCATTAAATTCATAATTACATCCGAAGAAAATATATATGCAAGTATATTTTCATAAAGATTGTAATTAAAACTTCTTTCGTACAAACTGTTAATGATGAGAATATTTTAACGGGTGGGTAGTACCCGAGGAATATTTAGAATTCACACTAATAAGTTACATTGTACATTCTTCGAATCTGATTCAACGGTCATTTACTATCCTACTTACAATCACCGATAAAGGTATCCGTTCACCCCAGATTAACCATTTTCATTTGAATTTCATATTTGGATTTTTACCTATCCGAATCCAACAAGTGGCATAACGAAGAAAACATTGGACAAAATAAAATTTGTTAGAAACAAACGGATTAACTAATTGAAATTTGGTTAGGATTCCACGCTAACTGTTCCGGCTAACTGTTCCCAGCTAACTGATTAACATTTAATTTATCGCAATTTACATTCTCGCAATTTTAATTTCTGCACTGTACATACTGTCGGGACACGTATACAAGGTTTCGACTTATCATATTGACTCATCTATATATATATTTTGGAACAACCATAGACACTCTATATGTGAAGGTGGGAGTTGGCTATACAGGGTCGGAGTTGATTCCAAAATATATATATACTTTGAGTTGTGATCGACACTGAGACCGGTACACGGGTCACGATACGTATTAATTATGTATATTAAATTATATATGAATATATTGAACTGTTGAACTTTTGGACCATTGGACAATTGGACTAATAGACTGTTAACTATGGACAAGTAAAATAAATTAAAATATTGATTATAACATATGAAACTAAACTAATCTTCAAGTTTGCCACTTGATTCTATCTTAAAACCTCATTCGTATCTTGACGATTACAATTCGCATTCACAACTTTTCATGATTCTTGAAAACACCTCGATCGGAAAGATGAATCAACCGCACTTCATTTACGGAAGAAAAGATTTATACACCTGAAAAACTTTCGAATCAAAATTCATAGTTTAACACATATCGTGTTGAATCCTTTGCCATTTATTAGCAAAAACAACTCTACAATTTCTTTTCAGGAAGCTAATTTTGTCACAGCTCCACTTCGACTTCTCAGTGAGACTACTCCTATTATAATCTCGATATTTATACCTTGTCCTTTCGCCGTCATTACCGGAGAACCTTTTATATTTCACAACATCATCAGCAGACGTACCAGCAACTCGTTATCTCTTTGGCGGAATCCGCAAGTCGTATTTTGAAAATCTTGCAGAACTTCTCCAGCTATACTTATGATGTTTATCTCTAAGAATTTCATACCCCGAATGAAAAGTTTCTGAAAAACGTCTTGAACTATGAAGTAGTTCTTGAAATGCTGATGAAGCAGCAAAAACCGTAAACGACCTTAACAGTCAAAAGTTTGACGATAAAGTACAGTATGTTGGTAAAGCTCAGAAAAAGAGAAGGATGGGAACTGGAAAACGAATTGAGCAAAGTATGAAAGAGGCTGTGGAGAAATCATAAAGAATAAGTTTGACTACAAAGAATCTAAACGATTCAGTGCCTGCTGAAACCGTTAGTAAGAACCCTACTTCTTATTCTAAACCTTTCCAGATGATATTCTTCATCATTATCTTATCTTAAGATATATAAGATATCTTCATATCTTCCGTTATACATATTCTCCATATTTCTGGAAATATTTTCACAACTATTCCTATCTGGGATCGTTTATCTCTTCGTAACATCTGCATTACAACATAAAAGAAACTGTGTTAGTTTCTAAATTTTGAATCCTTCAATTTCAAAATATGAATGTTTTGAAGTAGTGTTGGGAACTGATGCATGAATTAGTATAATATAATGAAACTTGATCAACTTCATTATATTACAGTAAGTCATGTTAAGTTCCTAATGGAATGTGATGATTCACAGTACCGTCATCATGTGCCATGTTACACGACTCTTACATTCTATTCAATCTACAACCATATTAAGAACATATCGTCTCGATAGTTCGATCTTTTCCAGGATATTCTGATAATTTGACAAATCAAAATCGTGCCATTACCATTTCTTTCTAATAGCATTAGCTATGCTTATTCCAAAATTTCATACCTACGAATTCCGGACCCTTACTCGCTTGACTCGAGGACGGGAAGAAGAAACGAAGGGACAAATCCCTACAATAGAAATTGGAGTATAGACCGCAGCAAATAGAAGAGAGTATTAACTGTGGATGACCATGATTATAGAAGACAGAAGCAGGAACATCGAAGTATAATGGAAGATATCAAACCCAACAACCACCCAAACCATGTATATCAATACGTATTGCAACGTAAAGACACAGGAGAATTAGAAACACTATAAACACAAGAGTATAGTAGAAGTAAATAGATTCTTCTGGTGGTAAATGAAAAAGAAGAATGATAGATTTGAAAATTAAGAGTATATCAAGGATCAGAATGGGATGAAGCATTTTAAAGAATACTCTAAGATATGAATTGGGAATAGAAGATGTGGGAAGTAAGGAAGGGAAGGAGGTGGATTTATAGTGAAATATTCGACAAAGAAATCGAAACAGATTACCGCATTAAATCAAAGGAGATCCTGTTTTCTAAATCGCCGAAGAACCAAATCTTATTACGTAAGATTTTCTTTAATTCCATAAATTTCGGAAATCAATTCTAAACACGTCATTGGTAAAAACAAGGATATTTTTACTCATCTCACTCTTTTGTGATAGCTTCACTCGTGCGCCTTACATAATCGAATCGTTTTATCTAAATCTCACAATAATGATAAAACTTCATTATTACCTCATACTCGTCATGAAAACATTCCTAATATTATTTATGACAACCTCTACCAAATTTCGAGGACGAAATTTCTTTAACGGGTGGGTACTGTAACGACCCGGAAATTTCCGACCAAATTTAAACCTTAAACTCTATATGTTTCCAACAAGATAAGCAAAAACCCTAATGTTGAGTCTAGAAAGTCTGAAATCTATATCTGGATGATTAGTTACCTTCTTGACCATGCCTGACGATTCACGAACCAATGTGTGAAAATGGATATACAAATATATATAGATATAAATATAAATATAAGTGTATATATATTAATTTGAATCAACAAGATACAATTTAATTATTAGAACTCAATATCTAAATATTTTCATTATTATTCATTATTAATGTCATTAATAATATCATTTGTAAATATTAATTATTATCTTAGTTTTTATTATTATTAGTATTTATAATTTTTGTTTATATAATATTTATTAATATACTTATTCATTAAATAAAATAGATTATATATAAAAACAGATGATTATATATCAGGATTTGGATCGTACCAATCAAATAAACTCTATTGTCTGTTTCTAAATTTTCTTTTCTAAATTTGATTCCTCCTGTCTAATTTCTGTGGCTGACGAAATCAATCACCAATACAAACAAAAAAACTGATCAATCATCTCTACTACCTTTAATTGTTCGAATGTCATATATATATGATGCTATTCTGTAATGGAATTCAAAATTTAAAATTTGAAAAGAGAATAAACTGTTTCTATTACTAATCGAATCCCAAACCAAAACCATTGAACCATCTTCACCTTGCAAACCCTTGCTGCAATCACACACTACAATCACCCTGATCATTTGTCTCCGTCACCACCTTCTTTGAACTTCAAACCCATTAGACCGTCGCCACCACACCTTGGATCTGTTACAGTTTAAATCTAACATCATCATCACTCTAGAACCGAAATCCATTTGCTCACCATCAAAAACCCATTTGAACACCTATTATACCACACCATCTCTCTAACTCTCTCATTCTCTCTATATCACTTTTATTTTCTGTTTCAGCTCAAGCACCACCACATACCCGTTGCTACAGCTGCTGTTGTATCCGTTATCTGACCAAAACAGTCGACGCAATCCACCTTTATTCACTTTTATATCTTTTCCTGAACCCATCACCAATATAGCTAGTGCTGCTATATATTTCTTCTGTTTCTAATGATTTAACAAACAACATTTTTTTTTTATTTCGATCTAGCATACAACCAATACCAAAAAAAAAAAAATCACCAACAACCGTTACCTGCTTACCTTATATTTTTCTTCTCTTTCCCTTTTTCTTCGAGTGGACTGCAGAAGCTATTACATGTGTTGGTTTCGGTTTAGATCATCACCATTAAACACTGCTTCCTCTTTTGCTTCTAGCCGATGATGATGAGCAATAAGGCTAATCGATAGCAATTAATTTATGCTGCTGATATAGCGATAAAGAAGGAGGATGGCGTTTATATTTATGATCGTAAAGGAAGAATTTGAAGAACGTGATGATTAATTTTCTTTTAAACGATTATGATTGATATAGTTATGATTGACACTAAGTGGTAGGGTTGCAAATGTCGGATATTTGTTTGGGATCCCTTTTGAGTCGAGTCACGAAAACATAAAGCCAGAAAAAGATTGTTGTTGGACTGAGGTTAAATGTTGGGCCGTATTTTTTTCATGGGCCGTATCACTTTTCTGTTGGGCCAAGATGAACTTGAATTTATGGACTGTTAAGGGTAATCTTACGATAAGGATAAAAGAATTTAAACCCGTTCACGTATGCAAAAGTCAAGCAGAGCAGGTGGTTTAGGTGTTTGGTTGTTGAGCGGGAGGTTGTGGGTTCGAGTCCCTTCTTGGATAGTTTGATATCTTTTTGTGAGCATTTAAAGGTAGTTTCCAACACAAAGAAAATTATTATTATTATCAATGTTATTAGTAGGTGTATTAATTATTACTATTATCATTCTAGTTGTTATTAAATTAATATCACTAAAAAAATAATAATATTAGTATTGGTATTAAGTATTAGTGTTATTATTAGTAATATTGTAATTATTATAATTATTGTTATCATAAATATAATTAGTATAACTATTATTATTATTATTATCAAAATTATTATTCTTTAAAATTTAACATTTATTAAAGTATTACTTTTATTACTTTTATTAAAATTATCATTTATAAAAATTTACATTATTATTATTAATACTACTATCATTATTATTACTATCCTTAATTTAGTATATTTACAACTATTAACAAATGATCTTTATTTAACCTAACTCAATTATATTAATACTTTTACTGGAAAGATATATATATAAAATAAACACATTTAATTAAATAAAGAAATATATAAGTATTAATATAAAAATCAAATCACCAATAATAATACATACAATTGTTCAATTACGATTATATGTTTTAATATATATATATACGAATGATATAGGTTCGTGAATCCGAGGCCAACCCTACACTTGTTAAATGATGTTATATGTATTTCTACTACGAAATACAGTATGGTGAGTATATAGTCCCTTTTTGAACTTTAAATATTTTTGGGATGAGAATACATGCACTGTTTTTTTTATAATTGATTTACGTTATGGATACAAGTGATCAAAAATATATTCTACGTTGAGTTGTACCACTGGCATACTTCCCTGTAGCTTGGTAACTATTATTTACAGCGGTATTGTAAACGCGAATCCTGTTGATAGATCTATCGGGCCTGACAACCGCAACCGGACTGGACGACCAGTATTCAACGGTTGCACAGTACTTCGTTTCGTGACCACACTTGGTACAGTGTAGTAAGATTTCATAATAAAGGGAATATGCGACGTGATTAAATGTTAAGTATGGTTACCAAGTGCTCAACCACTTAGAATATTTTTATTAAAATATTTACATATGAAATCTTGTGATCCATAGTTATAACGCTACTAGCATCAAACCTATATATCTCACCAACTTTATGTTGACTTTTTAAAGCATGTTTATTCTCAGGTACGAATTAAGTCTTCCGCTGTGCATTAACTCATACTAAGGACCTTACTTGGAGTCGATCAACGCAATGGAACCAAATGTTGAAGACTTCGTCCGGGTGGATAAGGTCGAGGTCCTCACATATTTCCACTCACTAAGCGTTAGCTTACCCTCTCGTTGTTGATATTTTTATAGGTTCGCATGCTTGGCGGCTCGGGTGAGCTTGGGGATTAGAGATCTTGGCTAGGTTGCTTTAGAAGATCTTGCTTTTGTACTCGATTAGGATTTTGGTAGCGTAGTCCCAAATCACCATGCTCGGTTTTGGTTGGAAACTAAACTAGTCAGGTCGTGTATGTCCGTTTGGACAATTAACTAAAGTATTATTTAAAGCGTATTAAAAGGAAAAATTTTATTGGGCCGGTTTTAATACGGGTTGGGATGTTTCAAGTGGTATCAGAGCATGGTCTAAGGGATTTAGGTGACTTGAGATAGGTGCCTAGACTTAGACTTTTGTGTGTGCTTAATTTGTTGCGGGACTTGTAGGATTACGGGTCAGAATGAGTTATAGTTAGTACCTTGTTTGTAGGTGGACTAAAGTTTATATTAGTAATGCGGATATTATTAATATACTATTGTGATATGATAATAATTCTTGCGTGTGTTTGTATCACATAGAATTTTGGTTGTGTTTGTTTATATCATCGAGCGAGGCGGTCGTTGTACTAACGAGTCGATACGATGTGTGTGCGTAATAAGGACTTGCAAACCTTATTACGAGTGCAAATCGGGTCTAGCAAGTGATGTATGACGAGTGTTTAGCAAGATGGGCGGTGTTGTGTGCGTGGTTTTATACGTTCGTGATCTAATCGCTTTGCATTCCTTAGAATGGCGATGGGAAACGGGATCGAGACGAACGACGTGGAGTTTAACGCTAGAGTTGCGGCCGCCATTGCGGAGCAAATAAGTGCGTTTCTAGAAGAAATGGATAAGAAGTACTCCGAACTTTAAAGTAATGGTGAAATGGAGCGTTGTCTTAAGAGCTTCATGAGGACTAAACCCCCGATGTATGACGGGAAACTGGATCCTTTGGTAAGCACAACTTGGATCTCGAATGTCGAAGTGTGTTTTCGTACTATTGAATGCCCTCCCAAGAAGAGGACGAGACTCGCTACTAGTTTGTTGCGGGGTAGGGCGAAGGATTGGTTGGATGATAAGATTGATCTTGCCAGTGGTGAAACGTTTCTGGCATTATCATGGGACGAGTTTAAGAAGGAATTCTTCGAGGAGTTCCGGACTTCAGCCAATTTGTGGGAATTGCGTAATAAGTTGCGAAATTTGCAACAAGGTTCTATGGACTTGAATACTCTCAAGACGACCTTTATGGCAAAGACTCGTTTTTGCCCGGAGTATTTGGGGAATGATTATTTGTTGATGCAAGATTTCTATCGAACCTTGAATGATGACTTGAAGAGTAAGATTAGCAGAGTTCAAGTGAAATTTTTTGCGGAATTATTTGACTTGGCTAGAGGTTTCGAGTCGTATTCACGATTGAAGAGGTGTGAACCTTCAAGTGAGAGAAGGGTTGTTTCGTATGGTGCTCCAAGTAAGAGGGCTAAGGGTCTGAGCGTGAGCACGGGTGGTACGCGGACGAGTATATTAGATTCTAGTGCGCCTAGACGTTACAATTGTGGCGTGAGGGGTCACAAGTCTTGGGAATGTTCTGTACCAAAGAGTGATGGCATGGTGTGCTTCATTTGCCAAAAAGAAGGACATCGTAAGTCGGAATGTCCCAAGTTAGCGGGGACGGGTGCGGCAAGGAGACGTTAAGGTACATTTCGTTTTAATAAATATGTCCTTTGATTATTTATTATGTGCCGTTGAGTTTAAGTTGGTTAAATGCATTGTGTTGAGCATAATATTGTTGTTATGGGTGACATTACTAATGGAAGTACCCTATGGTGACGTTTGATTGTCGGGCGAAGGGCGTAAGACTTGGTGCAACCAAGCATTCCTTAGTATTTGGGAAATGTTTCTACCAAGCCATGGAAAAGGGTTTTTGGTGTTCGGTTGTTAAGCGCGTGTTCGCTTTTATGTTGAAGTTGATGAACCATGAGGTTCAACGGGTGGGATGAAGCCCGAGAGATCGAGTGTTTAAAATCTCGATGTATGTTGGTAATGGAGTCTACGTGACGCGACATTAGGTACCTCTTTTATGCCTACCAGCGTGGTGTTCGACTCCGATTGTGTTACGGTTACATTGTACTTAGGGTACCGAAGCGAAATCCTTAGGTACATGAGTGACTAGGTGGAATTTGACAAACTAAAGCAATTGGATGATTGCGAAGTTATGGTTTGTGAAATCGTGGTGCACTTTTCGTTCGAAGTGTTTGAGGATGGTGTGAAATCCTTCATATGCTCAAGGTTGGAGCAAGATATGGTAATGGGCCGTGTGAACCCAATTGTTGGTAAAGTCTACCTTTAGTAGCATTGTACGGTAGTACGAGTTGCGGATATGGAACGTAGTTCCAAGTGGGGGAGTTACACTCCCGCACGAGGAGGCCTTAGGGTGAAAATTCGGATAATGCTTATGGTAGATCCGAAACTTGTGTTGGGACCTAGTTTTGGTCGATTTGTAGTAGAGTACAATTTTGGTTAAATTGTATTTATGAATTTGGATTTGAAATATCACCGGGGTGGTAATGTGGTGAATCTCCTTGGGAGATAATGGGCGTATTTGACGAGCAAGGTGAAATCCCTCGGTTAAGGGATGTGTGTGTCGGGTTCTCTTCTAAGAGAAATATTGTTTTGTGCCTATGGGCGTGATAGGTGGTTCTTGCTCGATCTTGTTAGCAATGTTTTATGCCTACGTATGGTTCGTGTGCGGGAGATTCCAAGTTGAGTGGAATGATTCTATGTATGCGTATATACTTAGTTTGCTTGTTGTATTGTGGCAAGTGCTATCCAATGGCGAGGATTCACTTTTCGTTGACCACGGTTGGAATGTGATAAGTAGTAAGTGTTATCCGTTAGGATTCACTTTTTGTTGGCTACTTATTGGTATATGGAATGCGTTTTTCGTTAGGAATCGCTTTGGTTTGGCCATGTGTGAGGCATGTGACGAGTGATTAATGTTTGACTTATCGCTCTTCGCCGGTCTAAGTGGGGGAGAGTTGTAACACCCCATTTTCCCCGTATATGATTTATAGGTGTATTGTGCATGTATGATAGGCGTATGAAGGGTTCGGGACATGTTTGGGTGTTGAGGTCTTGTATGCAAGAAAAGGTGTCAGACCACGTTGAACGTCGCGGCGCGACGAAGGAGGCCGCGGCGCGGCAATTAACTGGAATCCAGATCAGAAGTCCGATTAAAAATGATCCCAGACCTAGGCAAATGTCGCGGTGCGACACTTAAGGCCGCGGCGCGGCGATACGGGCAAACTGGTACCAGATTCTTGTAATTTTAAATAAGGTTCAAGGGCAATTTGGTCATTTCACATTTGAGCCAGATTTGAGGTTTTAACCTCATCCACTCATTTCATTTTCCTAATTTCCTTTTTCTTTTCTTTTCATTTTTCTCTCAAAACTCAAACACCCAATTGAATTCAAAGGGATTTTTGGAAAGGAAGAAGCGGGATTTGATCTTTGGCGTAGTTGACAAGTTTGTTCTTCTCGTTCTTAGCTACACAGTGATACTAGTGGTAAGCTCTAACTCCGAATTTCATTTTTGTGTTCATCATTCAAATTTGGGGCTTTTGATTGTATGATTCATAGATGGAACCCATTTAGTTGTTAATTGAAGATTAACACCAAGATTCGGGTTTATATGTGTTAAAGGCGGGTTTGGGGTTGGTTAATGATTTAACCATGTTTAAGACTTAAGAATGGTGTATAATCACTAGTATTAGTGATTATTGATGTTTTGGAGACTTCCAGGGTTCTTGTGGTTGACTAATTTTGACTAGAGTCAAAATTAGGGTTTGTTGATGGTTATGACCCGAATGTTGATTCGTTGAGGTTTATAAACTTAAAATGGATTTAGTTGAGGTATGAAACCGAGTTAAATATGTTTTGGTGTTAAAACTTGTAAATGGTGAGATTTTGACTTAGTGGGTCAAAATTAGGGTTAGTTTGGGCGCGTTCGGTGTTTGGAAGTGCATTTGGGTCAAAATTGCACTAAGGGTAATTGGGTTGGTTTGTAAGTCAACCCTAATTGTGTATTGTTGTATTTGTGATAATGGAATAGGTACTTTCCATTGACGAGTCGCGGATTACTTGGAAGTATTCATCAAGGTGACAAGGTGAGTGTTAATATCCTATATGCATATGTATGTGTAGGATGGGTGTGGGTCAGGTGAAGTGGTTCTCGGTTATAGAGCTCACTTCACATATAGGTGGAATTGATGGACTTGTGTACATGTCCAATTGGCACGGATGTGCATTTTAGTTGACCACCTTTGGCGAGGTGCACACTTCGTGTGTACATTATCACATGGGCTTGTGAGTGGAATAATTATATACGTATGTATATGAGTTATTTATTTGTGGGGTATGGGTTGAAGTTCGATGTTGACGATACCATACCCTAGAGTATATTTGTGATGTTGATGAGGGTTTAAAGTTCGTTGTTGACGATACCTCATACGTATGGAATTAAAGTTTGATGTTGACGATGCCATACGATTATTGTAGTGACGTTGATGAGGGTTTAAAGTTCGTTGTTGACGATACCTCATATGTGGGTTTAAAGTTCGGTGTTGACGATACCACATTAATATAGGCGAATGGGATTTAAGTTCGATGTTGACGATATATATTAATGTATTGTTGTGGTGTAGCTAAACCTTCGGGTGTAGCTTATTAGCGTTGTTCATATCGTCATTGGTGAACTTATATTTTGTTGATGTATCTTTAGCTCGTTGCTTAGTGATTGTACGGTATGCTTAGTATTAGCTTGCCTTTATGCTTGGATGCTCCGGTATGCGGTATTTGATATTTTGTGGCGTGTCCATTTTATGCATATATATGTATGTAGTATATTTCCACTCACTAAGCGTTAGCTTACCCTCTCGTTGTTGATATTTTTATAGGTTCGCATGCTTGGCGGCTCAGGTGAGCTTGGGGATTAGAGATCTTGGCTAGGTTGCTTTAGAAGATCTTGCTTTTGTACTCGATTAGGATTTGGGTAGCGTAGTCCCAAATCACCATGCTCGGTTTTGGTTGGAAACTAAACTAGTCGGGTCGTGTATGTCCGTTTGGACAATTAACTAAAGTATTATTTAAAGCGTATTAAAAGGAAAAATTTTATTGGGTCGGTTTTAATACGGGTTGGGATGTTTCAATATGACTATCTTCTCTTATTTGACACCTAAGCTATATTTTTGACTATAAACCTATACTTTTTCTGTTAAGATTAATAATGTTGAGTTCGATACGAAACCATGGCAACTCGAATCACTCAAAACGGATTTGTAACGAAGAAATTATGGGTAAAACAAAATTGGATATTTTTCTTAATTTTTAGCTACGGACATGTCTTGTTCCCGAACTTATGGAAATACAATTTATAATAGTCGTGATAAAGTTCTACGATAATATATTATAAACTTAATAAAGATCGTAAGGCACCATATATATATATATATGACTTGATCACCGTGGATCCTTATACAGTGTTTTGACATATCATTTTGATTTCTTCTATATATATTATTGGAAAAAACTATAAGACACCATTGGCAGTAATTTCGAGTTAGCTGTGGGTCTAAGTGGATTCCAAAATATTATATACTTTGAGTTGTGATCGAGCCTGAGACATGTATACAATGGGTCGCGGATTGCTTCAGACAATATACATAATATATGTCTTATTATATTAAGACAATATATTATAGTGTTAGTGAATTCTAACACAATATACGCATTTATATTTATATATATATTTATACTATTGGACTATTGGACTATTGGACTACGAACGTTGGACTACGAACGTTGGACTACTAACAATGGACAATTAAAATTATCACAAGTATCATAAGTATGGAATATTAATTATATATATATATATATATATATATATATATATATATATATATATATATATATATATATATATATATATATATATATATATATATATCTTGACACAAGAATATTATTATTAGGTTCGTGAATTTGTCAAAGTCCAAGTCTTACCACCATCTATTCGGAAATCATCACAAGTGAGTTATAGTCCCATTTTTACTATCTAAATTATTTTGGGATGAGAATACATGCAAAATTTATAAATGTTTTACAAAATAAGCACAAGTTCATGGAACTACATTCTATGATTGTTTTGTTATACCAGATATCTGTACTTATTATTATTATGCTTGGTAACCTAAGAATTAGTGAAAAACACTAATTGACGCGAATCCTAAAGGTAGATCTACGGGCACCAACCACCCCCATTTTCGAATAGTGGAAATGCTTTAGTACTTCGAAGGGTTCTTGTCATACATTTGAATAGTGGAATTTATGATGCCAGATATCTTAAGCACTCTATGTTAAGGTCGGTTACCAGGAAACTCATCATATGAATGATTTTTGCAGTTGTAATGATCCTGCGCATTTAATTAAATGAAATCTTGTGGCTTATTAAATATTATGATTATTAATTAGAAATTAAACCTATAACTCACCAACATTTTTGTTGACATTTTTAAGCATGTTTATTCTCAGGTGAATATTAAAAATGCTTCCGCTGTCGTATGCCAACCAAAGGTCAAGATTTGGAGTAGGCATAATTGTTTATATTGTTTAAAACTTGCATTCAGAGTGTTTGTTGTAATATATTTGATCATATTGTAATGGGTTGTGTAAAAACTTATTTATTTGAGGAGAATGTCTTTGATAGACAATCTAAATTATGTCATTAAGACCTTTATTCAATAATAAAGGATATGGTTGTTTTTAAAAACGAATGCAAGATTTGAAAAACGTCTCATATAGTGGTCAAAACCTCGCAAAGAAACCAATTAATATGAAACGTTTATAATTAATATGAACGGGGCATTTCAGTTGGTATCCGATCGTTGGACTTAGAGAACCAGAAATTTTTTTTTATTAGTGTGTCTAACGGATTTTTTTTATGCATTAGTGAGTCTGGACTTCGACCGTATTTGTTTTAAAAATGATTGCTTAACATAATTGTTGGAAACATAAGATTATTAATATGTAAATATTATAATATATATTATTCCCTTAACGTGTCTGCTATTATGTGATAGATGACTTCATCCGATCATTTAAGCATCTCTAGTGATTCAGATTTCATTTACTTATCAAGTGATTCGGAGGCTGAGTCAAAGCATACGATTTATGAACCAACAGAAAAGTTAACTTTTGGTACTACCATTAAAGTGGAAAATTATTGGGAAGATTCACAATTGCCAGAAGAGGTTCCAGAAGAGGATCTGGAAGAAAATCCAAAGGAGGAACCCGAATAAGAGGATCCTGAAGAAGTTGTGGAAATTACCGAACCACAACGTGATTTGGGAAAATCTTTGGCTGTTATACCCGATCCCAAACCCGATGAACCTATTATGACCCAAAATGTTTGTGATCATCCACCTGAACCATCTAAGAAACTAGTTTATAAAATGACTGCTCGTATAACGACTGGTGGTTTTGCTCCCAAACAATTAGCCAAAAGAACCAATTGGGAGGAATTGGAAAAAGAACTATCCAAACGAAAATCCAAACGTTTGGCCGAGAAAGAAACAACGTCAACATCTAAGAAATCTCGCCTTTCTTAAACCATCATCAGCTATCCTGTATTCCATGCATTGTATAATATGTATTATATTGTGTGTTTAAGTTTGTAAGAAAATCCGCAATGTAATTTTCCTTATGATTGTATAATAATAAGAATAAGCATGGAAGGTTTATTATTATTATTACAACTTATTATTACGTAGTAACGTAATAACTTACCATAGTTTTTCATATTAGAATTTTAGTAGTTAATTTGTGTGTTAGCTGCTAAGTATGAACATTATTATAGTTATAAAATGCTAATATGAAGAAAAGGCTTTTATAATAATAAGTTCATATTAAGCTACAAAATACTTTTTGGCTACTTCTAAAAATTCTATATGATTAACTCATTCGGCTATTTTTGAAGGAAATGGCTCCTGCAGCTACTAGACAACAACAATTGAACACAGAAGTACTTCAAACTTTCACTGCAAATGTGGCTGCAGTGGTGAATGCAATGAACAACAATAACCAATTGGGTTCCAGCAGTGGAGGAAACAATGGCAACCGGATAGGATGTTCCTACAAAGCTTTTATGGCCTGCAAACCTAATGAGTTTGAAGGAACCGAAGGACCCGTTGGACTAAAGCGGTGGAGAGAGAAGGTTGAAGCTGTGTTCGCAATCATCAACTGCGCAAAAGAGGATAAAGTTAAGTATGCCACACATACTTTCAGGGGTACTGCTTTGACATGGTGGAATACCTACCTGGATTACGTAGGGCAGAATACCGCCTATGCACTTCCATGGTCCGCTTTCAAGCACATGATGAAGGAAGAGTACCGTCCCAGAACCTAAATCAACAAGCTTAAGGCAGAGCTTAAATCACTGACAACCCAAGGGTTAGTCGTCACTACCTACGAGCGACGTTTCAATGAACTGGCATTAATGTGTCCCGGAGTCTTCGAGGACGAGGAAGCTAAAATCGAAGCATTCATAAAAGGGTTGCCGGAACGAATCCAAGAGCATGTAGGTGCTAACGACCCTGCAACAATGCAGAAAGTGAGCGGTATAGCCCACAAATTGATAGGCTAAATTACAGGAAGGATAAAGAAAGAGGCGGCCGAGGAGGCCATAATGAAACAGGGAAAGAGAAAATGGGAGGAAAGCGGTGACCAGGGTCACCAGTACAACAACGACAATCAAAACAACAACTGCAACAACAATCGCAACCACCCTAACAACAACAATAATCGCAACAACAACCGCGACAATAACCGCAACAACCATTCCAATAATAATTACAACAACAAAAACCGCAACAAAAATTACAACAACAACAACCCCAATCCCAACAATAACAACAACAAACGTCTCAACAACAATAACCCTAACAACAACAACAACGACAACAAAAAGCAAAGGACTATATGCCCAAGGTGTGATACGTTTCATCCGGAATGGTTTTGTAGAGAGTTATGTACCAAGTGCAATAGGAATGGCCATATTGCGGCAAAGTGTGAAGTCTACGGACCAAATAGAAACAAAGGAGCAAATAATGCTGGAACAAATAATAACGGCGTTGTTTGCTATGGATGTGAAAAACCGGGCCATACCATAAACCAGTGCCGGAATGGAAATAGGCAAGGCTGTGGGAGAGCCTTCAACAATAATGGGGAGATAGCACAGGAAGACCCGGAGCTTGTTACGGGTACGTTTCTTATCAACAATACACCTGCTTATGTTTTATTTGATTTGGGTGCCGATAGAAGTTATATGAGTAGAGAATTTTGTGCCAAATTAAATTGCCCGTTAATGCTTTTGGATAAAAAGTGTATAGTTGAAGTAGCAAATGGTAAACTAATTAAGGTTGATAAAATTTGTCGAAATCGAAAAATTAGTTTAGTTAGCAAAACGTTTGCAATTGATTTATTACCAGTGGAATTGGGAAGCTTCGATGTAATTATTGGAATGGACTGGATGTCCAAGGTGAAAGCCGAAGTTGTTTGTCATGAGAAGGCGATTCGCATTCAGAGAGAAAACGGGTTACCCTTAATGGTGTACGGAGAAAAGGGTAATGCCAAATTAAATCTTATTAGTAGTTTGAAGGCACGCAAACTAATAAAAAAAGGTTGCTATGCCATACTAGCACACGTCGAGAAGGTTGAAAAAGAAGAAAATAAAATCGATGACGTTCCTGTTGCAAGAGAGTTTCCTGAGGTGTTTCCGGATGAATTACCGGGACTACCTCCACACCGATCCGTTGAATTTCAAATAGATCTTGTACCAGGAGCCACACCAATAGCTCGTGCTCCATATAGACTTGCGCCAACCGAAATGAAAGAATTACAAAGTCAGTTACAAGAATTATTAGAACGTGGTTTTATCTGACCGAGAACGTCACCATGGGGAGCTCCAAATTTATTCGTTAAAAAGAAAGATGGGTCTTTTTGCATGTGTATCGATTACTGTGAGCTGAACAAAGTAACCATCAAAAACTGATACCCTTTACCCCGAATCGACGACCTATTTGCTCAACTCCAAGGTTCGAGCGTATACTCCAAAATCGACTTAAGGTCGGGTTATCATCAACTGAGGGTTAAAGAAGCCGATATACCAAAAACAGCCTTCAGAACTCGTTATGGCCATTACGAATTCATGGTTATGCCATTCGGTCTAACCAATGCACCCGCAGTTTTCATAGATCTCATGCACCGAGTATGTAGTCCATATTTAGATAAGTTTGTTATTGTCTTTATTGATGACATTCTTATCTATTCGAAGAATAACCAAGAACACGAACAAAACTTGAGACTTGTATTAGAGTTGTTAAGAAAAGAACAACTTTATGCAAAATTCTCTAAGTGCACTTTTTGGTTAAATGAAGTACAATTTCTTGGTCACGTAGTCAGTAGTAATGGAATCAAAGTTGATCCTGCCAAGATCGAAGCCATCAAAAATTGGGAAACCCCAAAAACTCTAACGCAAATAGGTCAATTTTTGGGTTTAGCCGGTTATTATAGGAGATTTATTCAAGATTTCTCCCGAGTAGCCACACCTTTAACTGCCTTGACACACAAGGGGAAAAAGTATGAATGGACTTCCGAACAAGAGGGTGCCTTCCAATTGTTGAAAAAGAAGTTGACTACAGCACCTATTTTATCGTTACCTGACGGAATGGAAGATTTTGTTATCTATTACGACGCATCAAGAATGGGTTTTGGGTGTGTTCTTATGCACGGAGGAAGGTGATTGCATATGCTTCTCGACAACTCAAAATTCATGAACAAAACTACACCACACATGATCTGGAATTGGGCACCGTTGTTTTTGCATTAAAGATGTGGAGACATTATCTATATGGGGTCAAGTTTATCGTATACACCGACCACAAAAGTCTCCAGCATATTTTAAATCAAAAGTAACTAAATATGAGGCAGCGTAGGTGGGTTGAGCTGCTAAATGATTATGATTGTGAAATACGTTACCAACCGGAGAAAGCAAATGTGGTAGCCGATGCCTTGAGTTGAAAAGAAAGAGAACCTATTCGAGTAAAAGCTATGAACATGATTATTCATACTAATCTTACTACTCGAATAAAATCGGCACAACAGGAGGTTTTGAAGGAAGGAAGTTTTGAAAGGGAAATACCCAAAAGATTAGAAAAACAGCTTAATATTCGGGAAGATGGAACCATGTATTTAGCTGAAAGAATTTGGGTACCAAAGAATGGGGATTTGAGGAAAGTGGTACTAGATGAAGCACATAAAACTAGATATTCAATACATCCCGGAGCGGGGAAAATGTACCAAGACCTCAAGAGAAACTTTTAGTGGCCATGAATGAAGGCCGATATAGCCACATATGTAGGAGCATGTTTGACTTGTTCTAAAGTCAAAGCTAAGCATCAGAAACCACCGGGTCTACTTCAACAACCTGAAATCTTAGAATGGAAATGAGAAAACATTACCATGGATTTCATTGCTAAGTTACCGAGAACCGCAGGTGGTTATTGTAGTGACCCGAACTTTTCCATGTTTATATATATTAATTGAGATTGATATTTACATGATTAAATGTTTCCAACATGTTAAGCAATCAAACTTGTTAAGACTTGATTAATTGAAATATGTTTCATATAGACAATTGACCACCCAAGTTGACCGGCGATTCACGAACGTTAAAACTTGTAAAAACGACATGACAATATATATATGGATATACATATGGTTAACATGAGATTACGATAAGTAAGTATCTCCATAAGTATATTAACAATGAGTTATATACATATAAACAAGACTGCTAACTTAGGGATTTCGAAACGAGACATATATGTAACGATTATCGTTGTAACGACATTTAAATGTATATATATCATATTAAGATATATTAATATATCATAATATCATGATAATATAATAATTTAACATCTCATTAGATATAATAAACAATGGGTTAACAACATTAATTGAGATCGTTAACTTAAAGGTTTCAAAACAACACTTACATGTAACGACTAACGATGACTTAACGACTCAGTTAAAATGTATATACATGTAGTGTATTTAGATGTATTAAAATACTTTTGGAAGACTTCAAGACATATATCAAAACACTCATACTTAACGAAAATGGTTACAGTTACTTTCCCATTCTTTTCTTTCATCAAGAATTCTAGTCGTATTCTTACCCGTATTATACACAACTTCAAAACGTACTTACTATGGGTATATACCAATAGGAACTAGCATGGGATTCCACTGTTGATTATGTCATGTATGACTAATCAATTTTAACTTCTACCATGAGCTAGTCAACTAACTAGAACTCCTTTTAACCCCACTCACCACTCACCAATTACCACTCATCATTCACTCCATTTCACTTCCAATTCTCTTTCTAATTCTCTCTCAACACACACACACACACACTATTATGAACGTATTTTTCCAGTAGTTAATCATCATCTTCATCAAAAATCACTTCAAGAATCAAGCTATAATCATCATAGGAAGAACACTTCAAGAACACTTCAAAAATCCCTTCAAGTTTACTAATTTACTTCCAAGCTTTCTAATCCATTCCAAGTAATCATCTAAGATCAAGAAACCTTTGTTATATACAGTAGGTTATCTTTCTTATTCAAGGTAATATTCATATTCAAATTTTGATTCAATTTCTATAACTATAAACTATCTTAATTCGAGTAAAAATCTTACTTGAACTTGTTTTTGTGTCATGATCCTACTTCAAGAACTTTCAAGCCATCCAAGATCCTTTGAAGCTAGATCATTTCTTTTCACTTCCAGTAGGTTTACCTACTAAACTTGAGGTAGTAATTATGTTCATAACATCATTCGATTCATATATATAAAACTATCTTATTCGAAGGTTTAAACTCGTAATCACTAGAACATAGTTTAGTTAATTCTAAACTTGTTCGCAAACAAAAGTTAATCCTTCTAACTTGACTTTTAAAATTAACTACACACATGTTCTATATCTATATGATATGCTAACTTAATGATTTAAAACCTGGAAACACGAAAAACACCGTAAAACCGGATTTACGCCGTCGTAGTAACACCGCGGGCTGTTTTGGGTTAGTTAATTAAAAACTATGATATACTTTGATTTAAAAGTTGTTATTCTGAGAAAATGATTTTTATTATGAACATGAAACTATATCCAAAAATTATGGTTAAACTCAAAGTGGAAGTATGTTTTCTAAAATGGTCATCTAGACGTCGTTCTTTCGACTGAAATGACTACCTTTACAAAAACGACTTGTAACTTATTTTTCTGACTATAAACCTATACTTTTTCTGTTTAGATTCATAAAATAGAGTTCAATATGAAACCATAGCAATTTGATTCACTCAAAACGGATTTAAAATGAAGAAGTTATGGGTAAAACAAGATTGGATAATTTTTCTCATTTTAGCTACGTGAAAATTGGTAACAAATCTATTCCAACCATAACTTAATCAACTTGTATTGTATATTATGTAATCTTGGGATACCATAGACACGTATACAATGTTTTGACCTATCATGTCGACACATCTATATATATTTCGGAACAACCATAGACACTCTATATGTGAATGTTGGAGTTAGCTATACAGGGTTGAGGTTGATTCCAAAATATATATAGTTTGAGTTGTGATCAATACTGAGATACGTATACACTGGGTCGTGGATTGATTCAAGATAATATTTATCGATTTATTTCTGTACATCTAACTGTGGACAACTAGTTGTAGGTTACTAACGAGGACAGCTGACTTAATAAACTTAAAACATCAAAATATATTAAAAGTGTTGTAAATATATTTTGAACATACTTTGATATATATGTATATATTGTTATAGGTTCGTGAATCAACCAGTGGTCAAGTCTTACTTCCCGACGAAGTTAAAATCTGTGAAAGTGAGTTATACTCCCACTTTTAAAATCTAATATTTTTGGGATGAGAATACATGCAGGTTTTATAAATGATTTACAAAATAGACACAAGTACGTGAAACTACATTATATGGTTGAATTATCGAAATCGAATATGCCCCTTTTTATTAAGTCTGGTAATCTAAGAATTAGGGAACAGACACCCTAATTCACGCGAATCCTAAAAATAGATCTATTGGGCCTAACAAACCCCATCCAAAGTACCGGATGCTTTAGTACTTCGAAATTTATATCATATCCGAAGGGTGTCCCGGAATGATGGGGATATTCTTATATATGCATCTTGTTAATGTCGGTTACCAGGTGTTCACCATATGAATGATTTTTATCTCTATGTATGGGATGTGTATTGAAATATGAAATCTTGTGGTCTATTGTTACGATTTGATATATATAGGTTAAACCTATAACTCACCAACATTTTTGTTGACGTTTAAAGCATGTTTATTCTCAGGTGAATATTAAGAGCTTCCGCTGTTGCATACTAAAATAAGGACAAGATTTGGAGTCCATGTTTGTATGATATTGTGTAAAAACTGCATTCAAGAAACTGATTTCGATGTATCATATTTGTATTGTAAACCATTATGTAATGGTCGTGTGTAAGCAGGATATTTTAGATTATCATTATTTGTTAATCTACGTAAAGCTTTTTAAACCTTTATTTATGAAATAAAGGTTATGGTTTGTTTTAAAAATGAATGCAGTCTTTGAAAAACGTCTCATATAGAGGTCAAAACCTCGCAACGAAATCAATTAATATGGAACGTTTTTAATCAATAAGAACGGGACATTTCAGTTATGATATGATTTGGGTAATAGTCGATCGTCTTACTAAGTCAGCACATTTTCTGCCAATAAAAGAAGAGGATGGTATAGAGAAATTAGCACGATTATACCTGAAAGAAGTTGTTTGTAGACATGGTATACCAATCTCTATTATCTCTGATCGTGATAGTAGATTTACTTCCAAATTCTGGCAAGCATTACACAAAGCGTTGGGAACTCATCTAGATTTAAGTACTGCCTATCATCCACAAACTGATTGGCAGAATGAAAGGACGATTCAGACACTCGAAGACATGCTACGAGCATGTGTTATTGATTTTGGAAGCAGTTGGGATCGATATCTACCGTTAGTTGAGTTTTCCTACAATAACAACTATCATTCTAGTATTGAGGCGGCACCATTCGAGGCACTTTTGTGACAACCCAGAAATTTCCAACCAAATTTAAACTTTAATCTTTATATGTTTCCGACATGATAAGCAATATTTGTTAAGTTAAATTTCAAGAATTTTAAACTATGTTCATACATTCATTCAACCTCGACCAAGTTCCAACGATTCACGAACCATTAAACGAATATGATTATATATGTATATGTGTATATATATTATAACTTAAAACGTAAACAAAATATTAGAATAAATACTTTATATGATTGTATCTGTTTCAAAATGTTTATCAATGGAATTAGAAGATAAGATCAAATGATTGAATTATCAGATATTTTGAATTATGATTACAAGTCTCTGTTGAAAGGCCCACGTTGATTTGAGAAATCTTTGCATTTTACAATATTCGGAAAATGGTAAAGTGATTTATAAATAAGAACAAATTGTCAATCATTGAGAACTAGACAAAGGATAGTGGAAGATTGAATCTCATAAAGACTCGATTGATCTATTTAGTTTCAAACGTACAAAAACGTTTTCAGTTTAAAAAGAACTTTATTATTAAAACGTATATAACTTTTATAAATATCTAGAACCACTTTTGAAAACTCATTACTTAACTAGTATGATAAAGATAACGATATTTATATTTTATTTTATTAAATATATATAACGATTTAAATTAATATTATATATATTTATACGCGTATTATACGTACATAGTTTTATACTTTTACTATACTTTAACTTTACCTTTACTTTACTTTAACTTTAATAATTCATACTTTAATAATTCACTTTAATAATTCACTTTAATAATTCATACTTTAATAATTCACTTTAATAATTCATACTTTAATAATTCACTTTAATAATTCAAAAATCTATTATAAATAGAATTCAATAGGTTTCATTATTTCATAGAAACTTGAAAATATTTTTCTCTAAACTCTCTCAATCGATTTACATATATATATTTACTCCGTATTATTTCAAGATATTATTAGTATACATAAAATATTACGACGGAGTGCTGTCCGAGTGATTTCGAAATTGTTTTTCAAGTAGGATAGGATTAAGGAAATTATGGATTATAGCTATGGAGGTGATTGAGTATGGTTCATGGGTATGCTCATGAGGTCAATATAGTGTTTATCATTTCCGTTGCGTCTACGTACCTTTCCTGCAATATTGAATCTCAATATTGATACGTGAGTACTCATAATTTAACTTTTACATACTAATAGTGTATCCCTGACTAGTGCTCGAGTATTTAGGATTATGCATGCTTGTACTTTTGATATTGCCCTTAGACAGATTAGGTTAAATCTTGAATTAGTTACACTTGCGGTTGAGATAAGGTATAAGATATGCATGTCCTTGGAAAGCTAGCGAAAAATTAAGAGCTTTTCCTTTAGATATCGAATGGTTTCGATGAACGGATTAGAAGTTATAATCAATTGAATTTTCGATATTTTTATTAAAAATGATTATTATTATCGTCGTTTTTATCGTCGTTCTAGTTTTATCTTATTATTATCATTATTATTATCTTTATCAATAAAATGGATTTATCATTAAAAATTGTTATTTTTTTTATTATTATTATCGTTATTATCGTTAAAGTTATAATTAGTATTATTATTATTATCCAATTATTATTATTATTATTATTATTATTATTATTACTATTAGTATTATTATTATTATTATTATCATTATTAATATATATATATCATTATTTAAAAATGGTTATTGTTATTGTTATTATTATTATTACTATATTATCATTAAGATAATTATTAGTATTATCGTTAATAATGTTATAGTAACTATCATTATTAATATTAGTGTAATTAAAACAAATATTTGAAACACCTAATTATTTTTATTACTATTATTATCATTATTATGAACACGATATAAAAGACGATTAAAAGCTATTAAACGAAACGATTATGAAATAATGAGTAAGAGTATCATGATGAAATTAAAATATTATAAGATATTGATTTAGATAAAATTATCGTTCTTATTATTTTTATCATTACTATTATTATTAAAAGTATCGTTAGTATTAAAACTATCATTTTAACTAAAATTATCATTTTAATAGAAATGTCATTGTTACTATAAAATATCATTATTATTATTATTTTAAATAGAATTATTATTTTAAAGATAATATTAAAAATTATCGTAAATATAAAGTTATCATAATTAGAATTATCGTTTTATCATAATGTCATCTTAGTAATTATAAATATTGAAATTTTTATAATAATAATTATTATTACAAAATAATACAACTTTTACTTACTATCATTATAGATATTATTTTATCAAATAAATATGTGATACAAACATATTTTACTACGTGTAATAACTTACTTTAATAATACCTATCATATTATCTTTATGATATTAAATGAACCCTATAAATTTTATTACTTAATATATATAAAAGTATATTTTATTACATAAATTAAATATAAAATTTTATTTATTAATAAATAAATTATATTATTACTCTAATAAATCTTTTAAAAATATTTAAAAATATAAAATGACGATATTTAAACTATATATTAATCATGTATAGATTTTTGGAAATTATTTTGAGTCAAATTTACTTTTGTTGACTTTTGCATATTAGTCTCGAGCATTAGGATTGTGGTACACTATGACTTGATCTAATTTGTTAGACAAATATTGACCAACACATAATTATATATAATTAATTTAGATTCGTGAATCCGAGGCCAACCTTGCACTTGTTCAATGACGTTATATGTATTTTTACTACGAAATACAGTATGGTGAGTTTCATTTGCTCCCTTTTACTCTTTATATTTTTGGGCTGAGAATACATGCAATGTTTTAATAACTATTTTACAATATTTATATGCGCGAGTTTCATTAATCCCTTTTTAAATGCTTTCGCAATATATATTTTTGGGACTGAGAATACATGCGCTGTTTTTATAACTGTTTTACGAAATAGGCACAAGTAATTGAAACTACATTGTATGGTTGAATGATCGAAATTGAATATGCCCCTTTTTATTAAAGTCTGGTAATCTAAGAATTAGGGAACAGACACCCTAATTGACGCGAATCCTAATGATAGATCTATTGGGCCTAACAAACCCCATCCAAAGTACCGGATGCTTTAGTACTTCGAAATTTATATCATGTCCGAAGGAGGATCCCGGAATGATAGGGGATATTCTTATATGTATCTAGTTAATGTCGGTTACCAGGTGTTCACCATATGAATGATTATTTTTGTCTCTATGCATGGGACGTATATTTATGAGAACTGGAAATGAAATTCTTGTGGTCTGTTAAAATGATGGAAATAAATGATTATGATAAACTAATGAACTCACCAACTTTTTGGTTGACACTTTAAAGCATGTTTATTCTCAGGTGTTAAAGAAATCTTCCGCTGTGCATTTGCTCATTTTAAAGATATTACTTGGAGTCTTTCATAGCATATTTCGAAGAACGTTGCATTCGAGTCATTGAGTTCATCAAAGATTATTATTAAATCAATTTATAGTTGGATAGTGGATATTATGAAATGGTATGCATGCCTGTCAATTTTTGATGTAAAGAAAGTTTGTCTTTTAAAAACGAATGCAATGTTTGTAAAATGTATCATATAGAGGTCAAATACCTCGCAATGTAATCAACGATTGTGAATCGTTTATAATGTATATGAACGGGTCCTTTCAGTTGGTATCAGAGCGGTGGTCTAAGCGAACCAGGTCTGCATTAGTGTGTCTAACTGATAAGTCGTTAGGATGCATTAGTGAGTCTGGACTTCGACCGTGCCTGCATGTCAAAAGTTTTGCTTATCATTTCTAGTCGGAAATTATCTGCTTATCATCCATAGGAAATTACCTACTTATCATTATTAGTCTAGACACGTCTTGCTACATTAATTGCATGAGTAGTGTATAGACAAAATTCATATCTTAGCGTATCTGCTAAATCATATCTTATCGTATCTGTTACTTTAAACTTTGCCTGACATATCCCGCAAATTCATCCGTAATCTATGAAATCTTTTGATCTCTATATATAGATATCCTATGTAAATAGAATACCACCCGATAGCCGAAAAATCATTTTATATCGAAAATCCTTTATCCAATCGTACGAAATGGAATTTGTCGTCAGTTCAAGTCACTCGGATTCCGAAATGGAATCTCACTCAAGCTCCGAAAGCAGTGTGACCGGAATGGATCAACCAATCAGTCATCACCTATTCTGGATGAATTGGGGATGGGTTCGTAGCCTCCTCAATCATTGGAAACAAGAAGAAGGCGATCCTTTCCATCCCCCACATTGCCCTCTTGGCGAAGAACCTGAAGCACTTACCGGCGAACCTGTTCGAGACACCATTTTCTCTCTCATTTCCAGGGTATCTCGTCACGATTATATACTACATCAAATTCTATATTTTATTTATCCGCTCGTTCCGACCGACAATCATCCTGGAATAATAGAAGAAGTCAACGAACTTCGCGCTCGGGTAGTGGCTTTGGAGAATGTGGTGC
This sequence comes from Rutidosis leptorrhynchoides, assembly GCF_046630445.1. Taxonomy (NCBI): domain Eukaryota; kingdom Viridiplantae; phylum Streptophyta; class Magnoliopsida; order Asterales; family Asteraceae; genus Rutidosis; species Rutidosis leptorrhynchoides. The sequence continues at coordinate 225,635,668 of NC_092338.1, read as the reverse complement.
AGAGATTACAAACACCAGCAGCAGCATAACCAGTACCACCATCATCAATGCCAACAGTACCATTACCACCTCCAACCACAACCGTGTCGTAAACCTCAACTTCACAATCTGTCCCACGAGCATCAACGTCATACGCACCATAGATACCAAGGAGTACCAACAACAATAACTGATGAAGTATTAATTCATAACTTCATTTGAGAAACATTTCGCGGCGATTATGTAATCTCTAAAGTCTTAGAGATTATCTAATCTAGCCCTAACCATAAATCAGTTAAGCGAACCAAAATGATAGAAGGAAGAGTAGAAACCCTGACAAAAATGGTGTGTGATTAACAAGCTAAACTTGCTTTACCAACAGCATCAACAGTACCGTCAGCGTTACCAGCATCGTCAGTACAGTCAACATCCGAATCAACAACACCGATAACATCACAAACTCCGTCAGTTCAAGAATCACTGTGGACATCATTACGGATCAATAACGTGTATATTGTATCAACGAGTTATGAAGAATTAACTCATTCCCTCTGAAGAAATTATATGTATATTATATATATATATATGTATATTATATATATATATATATATATATATATATATATATATATATTTTGAAATAAATCTTTCCGTGCTAAGCTATTGTGTGTGAATCTTAACTACTCGGTTAATTCATATTACAAATATGCAATAATGTACGTCATTCGGCCGCAACTTAACCAGCGTTAACTACAATCTCTGTCGCAATTCAACAAATTTCAATTCATAATAAATCAAGTATATATTTGATTTTACACTTTCATCATCGATGTACCCGAAACTTTTCAGATAACATCATTCGTACTTTGCGAAATTCACAAGAATTCCACGAACCGAACATCATACATCAACAAATAACGAAGTATTGATTCATAATTTCAATGTCATTAAAGAAATACTGCGTAAAAGTTACGTACTTTTTAAAGCCTTTAGCGATTATTCAATTCTAGTTTCAACCGTAAATCAAATGAGTTTAATTTAACATTAACTCATTAAATCTATGTTACATCTGAAGAAAATATACATAAATATATTTTCATAAAGACTGTAATAAAATTCTTTTAAACAAAATATTAATTGTGAAATTTTTTTAACGGGTAGGTAATACCTGAGAGATATATAAATTCACAATTAATATGTTACATTCTTCGAATCTGATTCAACAAATCATCCATTATACTCCCTACTTTCACAACAATATACATTCTTTTATAGAAATCAAAACAACCATACTCATTCAAAAATTTAATTACATATTCTGATTTTGAAATCTCAAAATTCAACTTGAGATATGACCAAAATCATCACTCTTAGATCCTTACATCTTTCACAAGCTATATTTTAACTTCAAAACTGTGTTAAAACATCAAATGTATGTTAACGATTACAATCTGTGTTCAAACCCTTCAAAAATTTCTGAAGACACTTCGAATGATGAGCAATCGAGATGATGATCCAACCACATGTTACCCACAGTTATGTACCCGAAAAACTCTTGAAACCAAAGTAAAAGTTTAAACAACGTATCCGCGTCAGATTCTTTGGCATTTATTAGTAAAAATAACTTTGCGACTCCTATTCAAAGTAGCCAGTTTTGTCACAGCTCCAGCAAGTCAACTTCGACTTTTCAGTCAGACTAACCTTATTATAACCTTGAGATATACACCATCGTTACTAGGGAACCTTTTACATTCCACCACATTATTAGCAGATGTACCAACAACTTCATTACCCTTTGACTTTAGCCTCTCTAAAAAGTCATTATAATTATTCATTGAAACCCCATCATTTACTCATTCGCATCTTGTAATGAGAATTGCCATACGAATTATTGGGAATTAGCAATCAGTATTTTGAAATCTCGCAAGTTGTCTACGCCAACAGTTATATGTGTATATATAACGTCTATCTTCTGGACTTAATTTGAATGTGAAGTTTCTGAAAAATACTCCGAACTACGAATTGGTTCTCCGAAAATGGAAAAAAAAATGCTGATGAAGCAGCAAAAACTATAAACGACTTTAAACGGTAAAAGCTGGATTATAATGATGAAGTGTGATGGCAAAGCACAGAAAAAGAGAAGTTTTGGAACTGGAAAACGGATTGTGCAAAATAGGAAGGAGGCCGTGGACAAATTACAAAGACTGAACCTGACTTCAAAGGATCCAAATGATTCAGTACCTGCTGAAGTCATTAACGAATACCTTACTCCCGACTCTAAACCCCTGCGGACAATATTCTTCATCATCCTTTGATATTAGAAATTCTAAAATATCATCATATCTTTCATTATAAATATCCTCCATATTTCTGAAGATATTTTCTTAATTTTTCTTATTTGAAATCATTTACCTCTTCGCGCTATCTGTATTACATCATAAAAGAAACTATTTTAGTTTCTAAATTCTGAAACATTCAAGTTTAAAATAGGAATATTTTGAAGTAATGTTGGGAACTGAAGCATGAATTAGTATAATATAATGACACTTGATCAATGTGATTATATTACAGTAAGTCATGCTGAGTTTCTAAATGGAACGTGATGATTCACAGATCATAACATCATCATGTGCCATGTTATACGACTCTTGTATTCTATTTAACCTCTAAAATATGAAGAAAATATTTCTTGATGATTCGGCCTTTTCCAAGGTATTCTAGTAATTTGACAAGTCAAGATCGTGCCATCACAATTTCCTTCCTAGAATATTAACAATGTTCATTCCGAAATTCATATCTGTGAATTCTGGACCATTACAAGCGGTGCTTAATCGCAAGAAGAAGAAACGAAAGGACAGAACTCCGAAATAGAAATTGGGGTATAAATTGCAGCAAATAAAAGAGAGCATTAACTGTGAATGATAATGATTATAGAAGACAGAAGCAGAGACTTTGAAATATAAGGGAACATATAAATCCCAACGACAAACCAGAAATTATAAACCATATATATCGATGCATATAGCAATATAAAGACACGGGAGAACTAGAAACACTATAAACCCAAGAGTATAGTAGAAGTAAATAGATTCTTCCGGCGGTAGATGAAAAAGAAGAATGATCGATATGAAAGTTAGAAGTATATCGAGAATCAGAACTGGATGGAGCATATTGATGAATACTTTAAAATATGAGTTGAGGGGGAAAGAATAGAAGGTGATGAAACATGACTAGGAACTTAGAAATCAACAGATTTAACTCACACAATGGCGGAATAAGTGAATCAAACCCTCTAGTGAATAGGTTAAGTTTTTTTTTTGATTAATTTAGTTAAACCACAACTAAATCAAGTGTGATTAGATCAACACCTAGAGCTATTATTCACCACCTGGGTGATTTGGACCGAGAGAGAATCGGAGGAGCTCACTAGATCTGAGTGTGTGTAACAAATGAGAGGCTTAACCTAAAATGAAGAATATAAGACTTTATATACCCCTACTGTTGACTCACCCATACGATTCATTCATCACACATACGAGTTGGCTTCATCAGCCGTACGGGTGATCACTCACTCGTGTCTTCTCATTTAGGTTGTAATTGTGACTTAGCTCAGTATCAACCGTGCGTATGAGCCTGTCAGCCGTACTAGTGAGGCTTCACTTGTACGTCTGACTAAGTCTAACATAGTCAAACATCTAAATCTCGTTCCTGCAGTTCCTGTAACCACATACAAACACGGATAGGATAATAAAGAGCAATCATGATGGCCTGTAAACTGTTGTACCTGCAATGGACGTGGGTAGATGTCTAGGGACTTGCATAAAATGCATCAACAGAAGGTGTGAGTTGTAAGGAAACGAAGGAGGTGAATTTATAAGAAAATCTCCGACAGAACAATTAAAATGGACGATCGCATTTAAAGCGGATCCTAATTCCCTTGATTACCGGAGAGTCAAATCTTATTAAGAAGATTTTCTTCAAATCCCTTGAAATATGGGAATCAATCATATCTACGTCAAATGATAAGATGAATCTACACTTACTCATTTCACTCTTCTATGTTAGCTTCATTCGTACTCTTCATATAAATGGATTGTTTATCCAAATTATTCGCTGATGATAAAACTCTAATTTTCAGCCCGTATGCATCATGAAAACATACTTATTATCATTCACGACCCTTCCACTCAAATTTCGGGACGAAATTTCTTTAACGGGTAGGTACTGTGACAACCCGGAAATTTCCAACCAAATTTAAACTTTAATCTTTATATGTTTCCGACATGATAAGCAATATTTGTTAAGTTAAATTTCAAGAATTTTAAACTATGTTCATACATTCATTCAACCTCGACCAAGTTCCAACGATTCACGAACCATTAAACGAATATGATTATATATGTATATGTGTATATATATTATAACTTAAAACGTAAACAAAATATTAGAATAAATACTTTATATGATTGTATCTGTTTCAAAATGTTTATCAATGGAATTAGAAGATAAGATCAAATGATTGAATTATCAGATATTTTGAATTATGATTACAAGTCTCTGTTGAAAGGCCCACGTTGATTTGAGAAATCTTTGCATTTTAACAATATTCGGAAAATGGTAAAGTGATTTATAAATAAGAACAAATTGTCAATCATTGAGAACTAGACAAAGGATAGTGGAAGATTGAATCTCATAAAGACTCAATTGATCTATTTAGTTTCAAACGTACAAAAACGTTTTCAGTTTAAAAAGAACTTTATTATTAAAACGTATATAACTTTTATAAATATCTAGAACCACTTTTGAAAACTCATTACTTAACTAGTATGATAAAGATAACGATATTTATATTTTATTTTATTAAATATATATAACGATTTAAATTAATATTATATATATTTATACGCGTATTATACGTACATAGTTTTATACTTTTACTATACTTTAACTTTACCTTTACTTTACTTTAACTTTAATAATTCATACTTTAATAATTCACTTTAATAATTCATACTTTAATAATTCACTTTAATAATTCATACTTTAATAATTCACTTTAATAATTCAAAAATCTATTATAAATAGAATTCAATAGGTTTCATTATTTCATAGAAACTTGAAAATATTTTTCTCTAAACTCTTTCAATCGATTTACATATATATATTTACTCCGTATTATTTCAAGATATTATTAGTATACATAAAATATTACGACGGAGTGCTGTCCGAGTGATTTCGAAATTGTTTTTCAAGTAGGATAGGATTAAGGAAATTATGGGTTATAGCTATGGAGGTGATTGAGTATGGTTCATGGGTATGCTCATGAGGTCAATATAGTGTTTATCATTTCCGTTGCGTCTACGTACCTTTCCTGCAATATTGAATCTCAATATTGATACGTGAGTACTCATAATTTAACTTTTACATACTAATAGTGTATCCCTGACTAGTGCTCGAGTATTTAGGATTATGCATGCTTGTACTTTTGATATTGCCCTTAGACAGATTAGGTTAAATCTTGAATTAGTTACACTTGCGGTTGAGATAAGGTATAAGATATGCATGTCCTTGGAAAGCTAGCGAAAAATTAAGAACTTTTCCTTTAGATATCGAATGGTTTCGATGAACGGATTAGAAGTTATAATCAATTGAATTTTCGATATTTTTATTAAAAATGATTATTATTATCGTCGTTTTTATCGTCGTTCTAGTTTTATCTTATTATTATCATTATTATTATTATCTTTATCAATAAAATGGATTTATCATTAAAAATTGTTATTTTTTTTATTATTATTATCGTTATTATCGTTAAAGTTATAATTAGTATTATTATTATTATCCAATTATTATTATTATTATTATTATTATTATTATTATTATTATTATTATTATTATTATTATTATTATTATTATTATTAGTATTATTATTATTATTATTATCATTATTAATATATATATATCATTATTTAAAAATGGTTATTGTTATTGTTATTATTATTATTACTATATTATCATTAAGATAATTATTAGTATTATCGTTAATAATGTTATAGTAACTATCATTATTAATATTAGTGTAATTAAAACAAATATTTGAAACACCTAATTATTTTTATTACTATTATTATCATTATTATGAACACGATATAAAAGACGATTAAAAGCTATTAAACGAAACGATTATGAAATAATGAGTAAGAGTATCATGATGAAATTAAAATATTATAAGATATTGATTTAGATAAAATTATCGTTCTTATTATTTTTATCATTACTATTATTATTAAAAGTATCGTTAGTATTAAAACTATCATTTTAACTAAAATTATCATTTTAATAGAAATGTCATTGTTACTATAAAATATCATTATTATTATTATTTTAAATAGAATTATTATTTTAAAGATAATATTAAAAATTATCGTAAATATTAAAGTTATCATAATTAGAATTATCGTTTTATCATAATGTCATCTTAGTAATTATAAATATTGAAATTTTTATAATAATAATTATTATTACAAAATAATACAACTTTTACTTACTATCATTATAGATATTATTTTATCAAATAAATATGTGATACAAACATATTTTACTACGTGTAATAACTTACTTTAATAATACCTATCATATTATCTTTATGATATTAAATGAACCCTATAAATTTTATTACTTAATATATATAAAAGTATATTTTATTACATAAATTAAATATAAAATTTTATTTATTAATAAATAAATTATATTATTACTCTAATAAATCTTTTAAAAATATTTAAAAATATAAAATGACGATATTTAAACTATATATTAATCATGTATAGATTTTTGGAAATTATTTTGAGTCAAATTTACTTTTGTTGACTTTTGCATATTAGTCTCGAGCATTAGGATTGTGGTACACTATGACTTGATCTAATTTGTTAGACAAATATTGACCAACACATAATTATATATAATTAATTTAGATTCGTGAATCCGAGGCCAACCTTGCACTTGTTCAATGACGTTATATGTATTTTTACTACGAAATACAGTATGGTGAGTTTCAGTTGCTCCCTTTTACTCTTTATATTTTTGGGCTGAGAATACATGCAATGTTTTAATAACTATTTTACAATATTTATATGCGTAAGTTTCATTAATCCCTTTTTAAATGCTTTCGCAATATATATTTTTGGGACTGAGAATACATGCGCTGTTTTTATAACTGTTTTACGAAATAGACACAAGTAATTGAAACTACATTGTATGGTTGAATGATCGAAATTGAATATGCCCCTTTTTATTAAAGTCTGGTAATCTAAGAATTAGGGAACAGGCACCCTAATTGACGCGAATCCTAAAGATAGATCTATTGGGCCTAACAAACCCCATCCAAAGTACCGGATGCTTTAGTACTTCGAAATTTATATCATGTCCGAAGGAGGATCCCGGAATGATAGGGGATATTCTTATATGTATCTAGTTAATGTCGGTTACCAGGTGTTCACCATATGAATGATTATTTTTGTCTCTATGCATGGGACGTAAATTTATGAGAACTGGAAATGAAATTCTTGTGGTCTATTAAAATGATGGAAATAAATGATTATGATAAACTAATGAACTCACCAACCTTTTGGTTGACACTTTAAAGCATGTTTATTCTCAGGTGTTAAAGAAATCTTCCGCTGTGCATTTGCTCATTTTAAAGATATTACTTGGAGTCTTTCATAGCATATTTCGAAGAACGTTGCATTCGAGTCATTGAGTTCATTAAAGATTATTATTAAATCAATTTATAGTTGGATAGTGGATATTATGAAATGGTATGCATGCCTGTCAATTTTCGATGTAAAGAAAGTTTGTCTTTTAAAAACGAATGCAATGTTTGTAAAATGTATCATATAGAGGTCAAATACCTCGCAATGTAATCAACGATTGTGAATCGTTTATAATGTATATGAACGGGTCCTTTCAACTTTATGGTAGGAAGTGCAGGTCTCCAATTTGTTGGAGTGATGTGGGGGATAAATAGATTTCAGGTCCGAAAATTATCCAAGAAACCACCAATAAAATCATTCAAATTCAACAATGATTAAAAACAGCCCGGAGTCGACAAAAGAGCTATGCGGATGTTAGGAGAAAACCTTTAGAATTTGAGGAGGGTGACATGGTTATTGTAGTGACCCGAACTTTTCCATGTTTATATATATTAAATGAAATTGTTATTTACATGATTAAGTGTTTCCAACATGTTAAGCAATCAAACTTATTAAGACTTGATTAATTGGAATAGGTTTCATATAGACAAATGACCACCCAAGTTGACCGGTGATTCACGAACGTTAAAACTTGTAAAAACTATACGATGACATATATATGGTTATATATATATAGTTAACATGATTTTCTTATAAGTATGTATCTCATTAGGTATTTTAACAATGAGTTATATACATAAAAATGAGACTATTAAATTAAGAAACTCGAAAATGATATATATAACGATTATCGTTATAATGTCTTACTAGGTACATATGAATCATATTAAGATATTGATACACTTGGTTAATTATTTTAAATGATAAGTAAATATATCATTAAGTGTATTAAAAATGAACTACATATGTAAAAATAAGACTACTAACTTAAGGATTTTGAAACGAGACATATATGTAACGATTATCGTTGTAACGACATTTAATGTATATAGATCATATTAAGAGATATTTGTACATCATAATATCATGATAATATAATAATTTAAAATCTCATTTGATATTATAAACATTGAATTAACAACATTTAACAAGATCGTTAACCTAAAGGTTTCAAAACAACATTTACATGTTACGACTAACGATGACTTAACGACTCAGTTAAAATGTATATACATGTAGTGTTTTAATATGTATTCATACACTTTTGAAAGACTTCAAGACACTTATCAAAATACTTCTACTTAACAAAAATGCTTGCAATTACATCCTCGTTCAGTTTCATCAACAATTCTACTCGTATGCACCGTATTCGTACTCGTACAATACACAGCTTTCAGATGTATGTACTATTGGTATATACACTCCAATGATCAGCTCTTAGCAGCCCATGTGAGTCACCTAACACATGTGGGAACCATCATTTGGAAACTAGCATGAAATATCTCATAAAATTACAAAAATATGAGTAATCATTCATGACTTATTTACATGAAAACAAAATTACATATCCTTTATATCTAATCCATACACCAACGACCAAAAACACCTACAAACACTTTCCTTCTTCAATTTTCTTCATCTAATTGATCTCTCTCAAGTTCTATCTTCAAGTTCTAAGTGTTCTTCATAAATTCCAAAAGTTCTAGTTTCATAAAATCAAGAATACTTCCAAGATTGCAAGTTTACTTCCAAGTTTTCTAAATCCATTCCAAGTAATCATCCAAGATCAAGAAACCTTTGTTACTTACAGTAGGTTATCTTTCTAATACAAGGTAATAATCATATTCAAACTTTAATTCAATTTTTATAACTATAACAATCTTATTTCGAGTGGAAATCTTACTTGAAATTGTTTTCGTGTCATGATTCTGCTTCAAGAACTTTCAAGTCATCCAAGGATCCTATGAAGCTAGATCCATTTTTCTCATTTCCAGTAGGTTTATCCAAGGAACTTGAGGTAGTAATGATGTTCATAACATCATTCGATTCATACATAAAAAGCTATCTTATTCAACGTTATAAAATTGTAATCACTAGAACATAGTTTAGTTAATTCTAAACTTGTTCGCAAATAAAGTTAATCCTTCTAACTAGACTTTTAAAATCAACTAAACACATGTTATATATCTATATTATATGCTAACTTAATGATTTAAAACCCGAAAATACGATAAACACCATAAAACTGGATATACGCCGTCGTAGTAAAACCGGGGGCTGTTTTGGTTGGGATAATTAAAAGCTAAGAAAAACTTTGATTTAAAAGCTATACTTCTGAAAAATGATTTTTCTTATGAACATGAAACTATATCCAAAAATCATGGTTAAACTCAAAGTGAAAGTATGTTTTTCAAAATGGTCATCAAGATGTCGTTCTTTCGACGGAAATGACTACCTCTTTCAAAAACGACTTGTAACTTGTATTTCCAACTATAAACTTATACTTTTTCTATTTAGATTCATAAAGTTAAGTTCAATACAAAACCGTGGCCACTAGAATCACTCAAAACGGATTAGAAACGAAGAAATGGCGAGTAAAACAAGATTGATAAAAACTACTCATTTTACCTACGTGAAAGTTAGTAATAAATCTATTCCAATCATAACCTAATCAACTTATATTGTATATTATGTAATCTTGAGATACCATAGAAACGTAAACAATGTTTCGACCTATCATGTCGACCCATCTATATATATATTGCGGAACAACCATAGACACTCTATATGTGAATGTTGGAGTTAGCTATACAGGGTTGAGGTTGATTCCAAAATATATATATATATAGTTTGAGTTGTGATCAATACTGAGATACGTATACACTGGGTCGTGGATTGATTCAAGATAATATTTATCAATTTATTTCTGTACATCTAACTGAGGACAACTAGTTGTAGGTTACTAACGAGGACAGCTGACTTAATAAACTTAAAACATCAAAATGTATTAAAAGTATTGTAAATATATTTTGAACATACTTTGATATATATGTATATATTGTTATAGGTTCGTGAATCAACCAGTGGCCAAGTCTTACTTCCCGACGAAGTAAAAATCTGTGAATGTGAGTTATAGTCCCACTTTTAAAATCTAATATTTCTGGGATGAGAATACATGCAGGTTTTATAAATGATTTACAAAATAGACACAAGTACGTGAAACTACATTCTATGGTTGAATTATAGAAATCGAATATGCCCCTTTTTATTAAGTCTGGTAATCTAAGAATTAGGGAACAGACACCCTAATTGACGCGAATCCTAAAGATAGATCTATTGGGCCTAACAAACCCCATCCAAAGTACTGGATGCTTTAGTACTTTGAAATTTATATCATATCCGAAGGGTATCTCGAAATGATGGGGATATTCTTAAATATGCAACTTGTTAATGTCGGTTACCAGGTGTTCACCATATGAATGATTTTTATCTCTATGTATGGGATGTGTATTGAAATATGAAATCTTGTGGTCTATTGTTACGATTTGATATATATAGGTTAAGCCTATAACTCACCAACATTTTTGTTGACGTTTAAAGCATGTTTATTCTCAGGTGAATACTAAGAGCTTCCGCTGTTTCATACTAAAATAAGGACAAGATTTGGAGTACATGTTTGTATGATATTGTGTAAAAACTGCATTCAAGAAACTGATTTCGATGTAACATATTTGTATTGTAAACCATTATGTAATGGTCGTGTGTAAAAAGGATATTTTAGATTATTATTATTTGATAATCTACGTAAAGCTTTTTAAACCTTTATTTATGAAATAAAGGTTATGGTTTGTTTTAAAAATGAATGCAGTCTTTGAAAAAATGTCTCATATAGAGGTCAAAACCTCGCAACGAAATTAATTAATATGAAACGTTTTTAATCAATAAGAACGGGACATTTCAGTTGGTATCCGAGTGTTGGTCTTAGAGAACCAGAATTTTGCATTAGTGTGTCTTATCGAGTTTGTTAGGATGCATTAGTGAGTCTGGACTTCGACCGTGTTTACTTGAAAAATGATTGCTTAACAAATTTTGTTGGAAACTATATATTTTTAACATGTGAATATTATGTGATATATTAATCTCTTAACGTGTTTGATATTATGTGATAGATGTCTACCTCTAATACAAGTCTCATTGACTCACCTAATAATAATGAAGAGTCAAATGTAATTTGGAATGATTCGTGGAATGATTCACAAGTTCCCGAAGAGGAACCGGAAGAAGAATCGGAACCGGAAGAAGAATCGGAACCGGAGGAGGAGGAACCGGAAGAAGAAATACAACCGGTGGGGGAAATAATAAAACGGTTAAGTAAAAGAAAATCCTCAACCAACCGACCAAGGTTAATTATGGTCAACGGTGTTTCCGCCAAGGAAGCAAAATATTGGGAGGATTACCAATTCTCTGATGAATCGGATCCCGACGAGGATTCCAATGGTGTTATAGAAATTACCCCAACTGAATTTAAAAAGGCAAAAGAGAACAATAAGGGAAAGGGCATAAAAATAGAGAAATCTGATTCCAACCCCGATGAACTTTATATGTATCATCAACACCCGTATTTCTTAAGTTGTAACAATAACCCGGGAACCTCTAAACCACCAGGTTTTTCTAGACCAATGTGGAAAACGACGGCTCGTATTAGGGGAACATCATATATCCCTAAAAACTTAGCAAAAAGAACCAAGTTCGAAAAAGAAGAAACGAGTGAGTCGGAATAAGATAGTTGTATTTGTGCGGTAATATAGCGTGCTTATGCTTTACGATATATGTAAAAATTGCTTGTATTAATAAGTATCTTTTATGAATCTAACTCTTGTCTATTTTACATTATAAAAACACAAAATGGATAGATAACCCAATATTTTAGAAGACTTACCCGGAGACATGATTGATGAAATCTTGTCTAGAGTCGGTCAGAATTTCTCGGCATAACTATTTATGGCAAAATTAGTTTGTAAGACATTCGAAAAACGTTCCAAGAATGCCTTGGTTTATACAAGGCTTTCGTTTGAAAGATGGGGGATATCACATTGGGAAACCCATAAGTTACGATGTGTTTACTTTGACGCATATATTGCGGGGAACCCAAATGCTATTTTACGCAACGGGTTAAGAAATTATTTTGACTCAATGTATCCGAATATAGGACTTCATGATTTAGAAAAAGTGGCTAACATGCAACATAAAGAAGCATGTTATGCTTACGGGTTAGTAATGTTCGCTTCTTACCAAAGTGAGAAAAAGAACATCGGGCTACAACTATTAAACAAAACGTTCCCACAAGTGACGGAGTCGGTAATTGGGGTAAGAAATGAGGTTTTTAGGTTATTACGAGACTGTTGGTCATTACGTAACCTTCGTCCTTTTGACGATGTTACAACACGTTGTCATACTATCGGTCACAACAGTTACGTTTCACAAGACCAAGGATGAGAAGTGGTATTAGTAAAACCAGAATGCATGACTTGTTTCTGGACGTATGAATTACGTGTCTTTGTTGCCTTTGCTGAACGCCTTATTTATTAACTAGAATTATCTTCGCAACTACTTTGTATCAAAGTTTTATGTGCTATATTTCATGCTATATGTAAAATAGCGGTATTGTAAGTTTGCAAGTTATTGTATAAAGGTTTGAATATGATATATATTTTTTTGTGATTAGTTTTTCATATAGAATTGTAGTAGTTGAAATGGTATGTTAGCTACTAAGTATGAACTTAACGGGTAGGTACTACCCGAATTAAAGAGTATAAAACGCTAATATGAAGAAAGAGCTTTTATAAATAAGTTCATATTACGCTACGAAATACTATTGACAACTCTTGATATTCTATATGATTAACTCGTTTCATTTGACTATTTTGAAGGAAATGACACCGACTACTCTACACACCTTGAATATGAGTGAAGAGGAATTTCGTGCCTTTCTTGCTTCAAACATAGCCGCAGTACAGGCCGAGCTACATACCAACAATAACCTTGGATCTAGCAGTACAGGAAATCGTGTAGGATGCACCTACAAAGAATTCACTGCCTGCAAACCTTTGGAATTTGATGGAACCGAAGGACCGATCGGATTGAAACGGTGGACCGAGAAGGTCGAATTGGTGTTTGCCATAAGTAAGTGTACTGAAGAGGACAAAGTGAAGTACGCTACGCATACCTTCACAGGTTCTGCGTTAACATGGTGGAATACCTATCTAGAGCAAGTGGGATAAGATGATGCTTACGCACTACCGTGGTCAGCATTCAAGCACTTGATTAACGAGAAGTACCATCCCAGAACCGAGGTCAATAAGCTCAAGACAGAACTTAGAGGGTTACGAACCCAAGGATTTGATATTACCACGTACGAAAGACGATTCACAGAATTATGCCTATTGTATCCGGGAGCGTTCGAAGATGAGGAAGAGAAGATCGACGCGTTTGTGAAAGGATTACCGGAAAGAATCCAAGAAGATATAAGTTCACACGAGCCCACCTCCATACAACAGGCATGTAGAATGGCTCACAAACTAGTGAACCAGATTGAAGAAAGAATTAAAGAACAGACTGCTGAAGAGGCCAATGTGAAGCAAGTCAAAAGAAAGTGGGAGGAAAATGGTGATAAGAATCACCAATACAACAACAGCAGCAATTACAACAATAATCGCAACAACTATCCTAACAATCGCAACATCAATCGCAACAACAACAAACGGCCCAACAACAACAACAACAACAACAACAACAACAACAACAACAACAACAACAACAACAACAACAACAACAACAACAACAACAACAACAACAACAACAACAGCAACTACAACAATCATCTTAACAACAATAATAACCACAACAACAACAACAATTAGAAGCAGCTATGCCAAAGGTGTGAAAAGTATCACTCAGGGTTCTGCACCAAATTTTGCAACAAGTGTAAAAGAAATGGTCATAGCACGGTGAAGTTTGAGGTCTACGGATCAGGGGTTAACAGAACGAAAGGAACAAATGGTGTCGAAACGAGTAATGGCAGAGCAAGTAGTGTCGGAGCAATTTATGCCAATGTAGTTTGTTATAAATGTGGAAAACCAGGCCACATTATTAGAAATTGCCCGAACCAGGAGAACACGAATGGACAAGGCTGCGAAAGAGTTTTCAATATTAATGCGGCAGAGGCACAGGAAGACCCGGAGCTTATTACGGGTACGTTTCTTATTGACAATAAATCCGCTTATGTTTTATTTGATTCTGGTGCGGATATAAGCTATATGAGTAGAGATTTTTGTGCTAAATTAAGTTGTCCATTGACGCCTTTGGATAGTAAATTTTTACTCGAATTAGCAAATGGTAAATTAATTTCAGCAGATAATATATGTCGGAATCGAGAAATTAAACTGGTTAGCGAAACATTTAAGATTGACTTGATACGAGTAGAGTTAGGGAGTTTTGATGTGATAATCGGTATGGACTGGTTGAAAGAAGTGAAAGTAGAGATCGTTTGTTACAAAAATGCAATTCGCATTATACGAGAAAAAGGAAAACTCTTAATGGTGTACGGAGAAAAGGGCAACACGAAGCTACATCTTATTAGTAATTTGAAGGCACAAAAACCAATAAGAAAAGGTTACTATACTGTTCTAGCACACATCGAGAAAGTACAAACTGAAGAAAAGAGCACCAATGATGTTCCCGTCGCAAAAGAATTTCCCGTTGTATTTTCGAAAGAATTACTGGGATTACCCCCACATCGATCCGTTGAATTTCAAATAGATCTTGTACCAGGAGCTGCACCAATAGCTCTTGCTCCTTACAGACTCGCACCCAGCGAGATGAAAGAACTGTTAAGCTAATTATAAGAACTTTTAGAGCGTGGTTTCATTCGACCAAGCACATCACTGTGGAGAGCTCCTGTTTTATTTGTCAAGAAGAAAGATGGTACATTCAGGTTGTGTATCGACTACCGAGAGTTGAACAAACTTACCATCAAGAACCGCTACCCACTACCGAGAATCGACGACTTATTTGATCAACTACAAGGCTCTTCTGTTTATTCAAAGATTGACTTACATTCCGGGTATCATCAAATGCGGGTGAAAGAAGATGATATTCCAAAGACTGCTTTCAGAACACGTTACGGTCATTACGAGTTTATGGTCATGTCGTTTGGTTTAACTAATGCACCAGCTGTGTTCATGGACCTTATGAACCGAGTGTGTGGACCATACCTTGACAAGTTTGTCATTGTTTTCATTGATGACATACTTATTTACTCAAAGAATGACCAAGAACACGATGAACATTTGAGAAAGGTGTTAGAAGTATTGAGGAAGGAAGAATTGTACGCTAAATTTTCAAAGTGTGCATTTTGGTTGGAAGAAGTTCAATTCCTCGGTCACATAGTGAACAAAGAAGGTATTAAGGTGGATCCGGCAAAGATAGAAACTGTTGAAAAGTGGGAAACCCCAAAAACTCCGAAACACATACGCCAGTTTTTAGGACTAGCTGGTTACTACATAAAGTTCATCCGAGACTTTTCCAGAATAGAAAAACCCTTGACTGCATTAACGCATAAAGGGAAGAAATTTGAATGGAAGGATGAACAAGAGAAAGCGTTTCAGTTATTAAAGAAAAAGCTAACTACGGCACCTATATTGTCATTGCCTGAAGGGAATGATGATTTTGTGATTTATTGTGACGCATCAAAGCAAGGTCTCGGTTGTGTATTAATGCAACGAACGAAGGTGATTGCTTATGCGTCTAGACAATTGAAGATTCACGAACAAAATTATACGACGCATGATTTAGAATTAGGCGCGGTTGTTTTTGCATTAAAGACTTGGAGGAACTACTTATATGGGGTCAAAAGTATTATATATACCGACCACAAAAGTCTTCAACACATATTTAATCAGAAACAACTGAATATGAGGCAGCGTAGGTGGATTTAATTGTTGAATGATTACGACTTTGAGATTCGTTACCACCCGGGGAAGGCAAATGTGGTAGCCGATGCCTTGAGCAGGAAGGACAGAGAACCCATTCGAGTAAAATCTATGAATATAATGATTCACAATAACCTTACTACTCAAATAAAGGAGGCGCAACAAGGAGTTTTAAAAGAGGGAAATTTAAAGGATGAAATACCCAAAGGATTGGAGAAGCATCTTAATATTCGGGAAGACGGAACCCGTTATAGGGCTGAAAGGATTTGGGTACCAAAATTTGGAGATATGAGAGAAATGGTACTTAGAGAAGCTAATAAAACCAGATACTCAATACATCCTGGAACGGGGAAGATGTACAAGGATCTCAAGAAACATTTTTGGTGGCCGGGTATGAAAGTCGATGTTGCTAAATACGTAGGAGAATGTTTGAAGTGTTCTAAGGTCAAAGCTGAGCATCAGAAACCATCAGGTCTACTTCAACAACCCGAAATCCCGGAATGGAAATGGGAAAACATTACCATGGATTTCATCACTAAATTGCCAAGGACTGCAAGTGGTTTTGATACTATTTGGGTAATAGTTGAGCGTCTCACCAAATCAGCACACTTCCTGCCAATAAGAGAAGATGACAAGATGGATAAGTTAGCACGACTGTATTTGAAGGAAGTTGTCTCCAGACATGGAATACCAATCTCTATTATCTCTGATAGGGATGGCAGATTTATTTCAAGATTCTGGCAGACATTACAGCAAGCATTAGGAACACGTCTAGACATGAGTACTGCCTATCATCCACAAACTGATGGGCAGAGCGAAAGGACGATACAAACGCTTGAAGACATGCTACGAGCATGTGTTATTGATTTCGGAAACAGTTGGGATCGACACCTACCGTTAGCAGAATTTTTCTACAACAACAGTTATCATTCTAGTATTGAGATGGCGCCGTTTGAGTCACTTTATGGTAGAAAGTGCAGGTCTCCGATTTGTTGGAATGAAGTGGGGGATAGACAGATTACGGGTCCGGAGATAATACAAGAAACTACCGAGAAAATCATCCAAATTCAACAAAGATTGAAAACCGCCCAGAGTCGACAAAAGAGCTACGCGGACAGTAAAAGAAAAGATATAGAGTTTGAAATTGGAGAAATGGTCATGCTTAAGGTTTCACCTTGGAAAGGCGTTGTTCAATTTGGTAAATGGGGGAAACTAAATCCAAGGTACATTGGACCATTCAAGATTATAGATCGTGTCGGACCAGTAGCTTACCAACTGGAGCTACCTCAACAACTCGCAGCTGTACATAACACTTACCACGTCTCAAATTTGAAGAAATGTTTTACTAAAGAAGATCTCACTATTCCGTTGGACGAAATCCAAATCAATGAAAAACTTCAATTCATTGAAGAACCCGTCGAAATAATGGACCGTGAGGTTAAGAGACTTAAACAAAACAAGATACCAATTGTTAAGGTTCGATGGAATGCTCGTAGAGGACCCGATTTCACCTGGGAGTGTGAAGATCAGATGAAAAAGAAATACCCGCATCGATTTCTAGAAGATTCGTCAACATTTTCAACAGCTTAAAATTTCGGGACGAAATTTATTTAACGGGTAGGTACTGTAGTGACCCGAACTTTTCCATGTTTATATATATTAAATGAAATTGATATTTACATGATTAAGTGTTTCCAACATGTTAAGCAATCAAACTTATTAAGACTTGATTAATTGGAATAGGTTTCATATAGACAAATGACCACCCAAGTTGACCGGTGATTCACGAACGTTAAAACTTGTAAAAACTATACGATGTGAAATGTCCCGTTCTTATTGATTAAAAACGTTCCATATTAATTGATTTCGTTGCGAGGTTTTGACCTCTATATGAGACATTTTTTAAAGACTGCATTCATTTTTAAAACAAATCATAACCTTTATTTCATAGATAAAGGTTTTAAAAAGCTTTACGTAGATTATCAAATAATGATAATCTAAAATATCCTGTTTACACACGACCATTACATAATGGTTTACAATACAAATATGTTACAACAAAATAAGTTTCTTGAATGCAGTTTTTACACAATATCATACAAGCATGGACTCCAAATCTCGTCCTTATTTAAGTATGCGACAGCGGAAGCTCTTAATAATCACCTGAGAATAAACATGCTTAAAACGTCAACAAAAAATGTTGGTGAGTTATAGATTTAACCTATATATATCAAATCATAATAATAGACCACAAGATTTCATATTTCAATACACATCCCATACATAGAGATAAAAATCATTCATATGGTGAACACCTGGTAATCGACATTAACAAGATGCATATATATAAGAATATCCCCATCATTCCGGGACACCCTTCGGATATGATATAAATTTCGAAGTACTAAAGCATCCGGTACTTTGGATGGGGTTTGTTAGGCCCAATAGATCTATCTTTAGGATTCGCGTCAATTAAGGTGTCTGTTCCCTAATTCTTAAATTACCAGTCTTAATAAAAAGGGGCATATTCGATTTCGATAATTCAACCATAGAATGTAGTTTCACGTACTTGTGTCTATTTTGTAAATCATTTATAAAACCTGCATGTATTCTCATCCCAAAAATATTAGATTTTAAAAGTGGGACTATAACTCACTTTCACAGATTTTTACTTCGTCGGGAAGTAAGACTTAGCCACTGGTTGATTCACGAACCTATAACAATATATACATATATATCAAAGTATGTTCAAAATATATTTACAACACTTTTAATATATTTTGATGTTTTAAGTTTATTAAGTCAGCTGTCCTCGTTAGTAACCTACAACTAGTTGTCCACAGTTAGATGTACAGAAATAAATCGATAAATATTATCTTGAATCAATCCACGACCCAGTGTATACGTATCTCAGTATTGATCACAACTCAAACTATATATATTTTGGAATCAACCTCAACCCTGTATAGCTAACTCCAACATTCACATATAGAGTGTCTATGGTTGTTCCGAAATATATATAGATGTGTCGACATGATAGGTCGAAACATTGTATACGTGTCTATGGTATCTCAAGATTACATAATATACAATACAAGTTGATTAAGTTATGGTTGGAATAGATTTGTTACCAATTTTTACGTAGCTAAAATGAGAAAAATTATCCAATCTTGTTTTACCCATAACTTCATCATTTTAAATCCGTTTTGAGTGAATCAAATTGCTATGGTTTCATATTGAACTCTATTTTATGAATCTAAACAGAAAAGTATAGGTTTATAGTCAGAAAAATAAGTTACAAGTCGTTTTTGTAAAGGTAGTCATTTCAGTCGAAAGAACGACGTCTAGATGACCATTTTAGAAAACATACTTCCACTTTGAGTTTAATCATAATTTTTGGATATAGTTTCATGTTCATAATAAAAATCATTTTCTCAGAATAACAACTTTAAAATCAAAGATTATCATAGTTTTTAATTAACTAACCCAAAACAGCCCGCGGTGTTACTACGACGGCGTAAATCCGGTTTTACGGTGTTTTTCGTGTTTCCAGGTTTTAAATCATTAAGTTAGCATATCATATAGATATAGAACATGTGTGTAGTTAATTTTAAAAGTCAATTTAGAAGGATTAACTTTTGTTTGCGAACAAGTTTAGAATTAACTAAACTATGTTCTAGTGATTACGAGTTTAAACCTTCGAATAAGATAGCTTTATATGTATGAATCGAATGATGTTATGAACATCATTACTACCTTAAGTTCCTTGGATAAACCTACTGGAAAAGAGAAAAATGGATCTAGCTTCAACGGATCCTTGGATGGCTCGAAGTTCTTGAAGCAGAATCATGACACGAAAACAAGTTCAAGTAAGATCATCACTTGAAATAAGATTGTTATAGTTATAGAAATTGAACCAAAGTTTGAATATGATTATTACCTTGTATTAGAATGATAACCTACTGTAAGAAACAAAGATTTCTTGAGGTTGGATGATCACCTTACAAGGTTGGAAGTGAGCTAGCAAACTTGAAAGTATTCTTGATTTTATATAACTAGAACTTGTAAAATATATGAAGAACACTTAGAACTTGAAGATAGAACTTGAGAGAGATCAATTAGATGAAGAAAACTGAAGAATGAAAGTGTTTGTAGGTGTTTTTGGTCGTTGGTGTATGGATTAGATATAAAGGATATGTAATTTTGTTTTCATGTAATTAAGTCATGAATGATTACTCATATTTTTGTAATTTTATGAGATATTTCATGCTAGTTGCCAAATGATGGTTCCCACATGTGTTAGGTGACTCACATGGGCTGCTAAGAGCTGATACTTGGAGTGTATATACCAATAGTACATACATCTAAAAGCTGTGTATTGTACGAGTACGAATACGGGTGCATATGAGTAGAATTGTTGATGAAACTGAACGAGGATGTAATTGTAAACATTTTTGTTAAGTAGAAGTATTTTGATAAGTGTCTTGAAGTCTTTCAAAAGTGTATGAATACATATTAAAACACTACATGTATATACATTTTAACTGAGTCGTTAAGTCATCGTTAGTCGTTACATGTAAATGTTGTTTTGAAACCTTTAGGTTAATGATCTTGTTGAATGTTGTTAACCCATTGTTTATTATAACAAATGAGATGTTAAATTTTTATATTATCATGATATTATGATATATAATATATCTCAGTATGATGTATATACAGTTAAATTTTGTTTACAACGATAATCGTTACATATATGTCTCGTTTCGAAATCATTAAGTTAGTAGTCTTATTTTTACATATGTATTTCATTGTTAATACACTTAATAATATATTTACTTATCATTTAACATAATTAACCAAGTGTATCAATATCTTAATATGATGCATATGTACCTAGTAAGACGTTGTTATAACGATAATCGTTATATATATCATTTTCGAGTTTCTTAAATTAATAGTCTCATTTTTATGTATATAACTCATTGTTAAAATACCTAATGAGATACATACTTATAATAAAAACATGTTAACTATATATATAACCATATATATGTCATCGTATAGTTTTTACAAGTTTTAACGTTCGTGAATCACCAGTCAACTTGGGTGGTCAATTGTCTATATGAAACATATTTCAATTAATCAAGTCTTAACAAGTTTGATTGCTTAACATGTTGGAAACATTTAATCATGTAAATATCAATCTCAATTAATATATATAAACATGGAAAAGTTCGGGTCACTACAGAACCTACCCGTTAAATAAATTTCGTCCCGAAATTTTAAGCTGTTGAAGGTGTTGACGAATCTTCTGGAAATAGATGCGGGTATTTCTTCTTCATCTGATTTAATGCTCCCAGGTGAACTCGGGTCCTCTACGAGC
This sequence comes from Rutidosis leptorrhynchoides, assembly GCF_046630445.1. NCBI lineage: Eukaryota > Viridiplantae > Streptophyta > Magnoliopsida > Asterales > Asteraceae > Rutidosis > Rutidosis leptorrhynchoides. The sequence goes on along the minus strand of NC_092338.1, from coordinate 225,613,664 downwards.
ATTCCATCGAACCTTAACAATTGGTATCTTGTTTTGCTTAAGTCTTTTAACCTCACGATCCATTATTTCGACGGGTTCTTCGATGAATTGAAGTTTTTCGTTGATTTGGATTTCATCTAACGGAATAGTGAGATCTTCTTTAGCAAAACATTTCTTCAAATTCGAGACGTGGAAAGTGTTATGTACAGCCGCGAGTTGTTGAGGTAACTCAAGTCGGTAAGCTACTGGTCCGACACGATCAATAATCTTGAATGGTCCAATATACCTTGGATTTAATTTCCTTCGTTTACCAAATCGAACAACGCCTTTCCAAGGTGCAACTTTAAGCATGACCATCTCTCCAATTTCAAATTCTATATCTTTTCTTTTAATGTCAGCGTAGCTCTTTTGTCGACTTTGGGCAGTTTTCAACCGTTGTTGAATTTGGATGATCTTCTCGGTAGTTTCTTGTATAATCTCCGGACCCGTAATCTGTCTATCCCCCACTTCACTCCAACAAATCGGAGACCTGCACTTTCTACCATAAAGTGCTTCAAACGGCACCATCTCAATGCTTGAATGATAGCTGTTGTTGTAGGAAAATTCTGCTAACGGTAGATGTCGATCCCAACTGTTTCCGAAATCAATAACACATGTTCGTAGCATGTCTTCAAGCGTTTGTATCGTCCTTTCGCTCTGCCCATCAGTTTGTGGATGATAGGTAGTACTCATGTCTAGACGAGTTCCTAATGCTTGCTGTAATGTCTGCCAGAATCTTGAAATAAATCTGCCATCCCTATCAGAGATAATAGAGATTGGTATTCCATGTCTGGATACGACTTCCTTCAAATACAGTCGTGCTAACTTCTCCATCTTGTCATCTTCTCTTATTGGCAGGAAGTGTGCTGATTTGGTGAGACGATCAACTATTACCCAAATAGTATCAAAACCACTTGCAGTCCTAGGCAATTTAGTGACGAAATCCATGGTAATGTTTTCCCATTTCCATTCTGGGATTTCGGGTTGTTGAAGTAGACCTGATGGTTTCTGATGCTCAGCTTTGACCTTAGAACACGTCAAACATTCTCCTACGTATTTAGCAACATCGGCTTTCATACCCGGCCACCAAAAATATTTCCTGAGATCCTTGTACATCTTCCCCGTTCCAGGATGTATTGAGTATCTGGTTTTATGAGCTTCTCTAAGTACCATTTCTCTCATATCTCCAAATTTTGGTACCCAAATCCTTTCAGCCCTATACCGGGTTCCATCTTCCCGAATATTAAGATGCTTCTCCAATCATTTGGGTATTTCATCCTTTAAATTTCCCTCTTTTAAAACTCCTTGTTGCGCCTCTTTTATTTGAGTAGTAAGGTTATTATGAATCATTATATTCATAGATTTTACTCGAATGGGTTCTCTGTCCTTCCTGCTCAAGGCATCGGCTACCACATTTGCCTTCCCCGGGTGGTAACGAATCTCAAAGTCGTAATCATTCAACAATTCAATCCACCTACGCTGCCTCATATTCAGTTGTTTCTGATTAAATATGTGTTGAAGACTTTTGTGGTCGGTATATATAATACTTTTGACCCCATATAAGTAGTGCCTCCAAGTCTTTAATGCAAAAACAACCGCGCCTAATTCCAAATCATGCGTCGTATAATTTTGTTCGTGAATCTTCAATTGTCTAGACGCATAAGCAATCACCTTCGTTCGTTGCATTAATACACAACCGAGACCTTGCTTTGATGCGTCACAATAAATCACAAAATCATCATTCCCTTCAGGCAATGACAATATAGGTGCCGTAGTTAGCTTTTTCTTCAATAATTGAAACGCTTTCTCTTGTTCATCATTCCATTCAAATTTCTTCCCTTTATGCGTTAATGCAGTCAAGGGTTTTGCTATTCTGGAAAAGTCTTGGATGAACCTTCTGTAGTAACCAGCTAGTCCTAAAAACTGGCGTATGTGTTTCGGAGTTTTCGGGGTTTCCCACTTTTCAACAGTTTCTATCTTTGCCGGATCCACCTTAATACCTTCTTTGTTCACTATGTGACCGAGGAATTGAACTTCTTCCAACCAAAATGCACACTTTGAAAACTTAGCGTACAATTCTTCTTTCCTCAATACTTCTAACACCTTTCTCAAATGTTCACCGTGTTCTTGGTCATTCTTTGAGTAAATAAGTATGTCATCAATAAAAACAATGACAAACTTGTCAAGGTATGGTCCACACACTCGGTTCATAAGGTCCATGAACACAGCTGGTGCATTAGTTAAACCAAACGGCATGACCATAAACTCGTAATGACCGTAACGTGTTCTGAAAGTAGTCTTTGGAATATCATCTTCTTTCACCCGCATTTGATGGTACCCGGAACGTAAGTCAATCTTTGAATAAACAGACGAGCCTTGTAGTTGATCAAATAACTCATCGATTCTAGGTAGTGGGTAGCGGTTCTTGATGGTAAGTTTTTTCAACTCTCGGTAGTCGATAAACAACCTGAATGTACCATCTTTCTTCTTGACAAACAAAACAGGAGCTCCCCACGGTGATGTGCTTGGTCGAATGAAACCACGCTCTAAAAGTTCTTGTAATTGGCTTTGCAGTTCTTTCATCTCGCTGGGTGCCAGTCTGTAAGGAGCACGAGCTATTGGTGCAGCTCCTGGTACAAGATCTATTTGAAATTCAACGGATCGATGTGGGGGTAATCCCGGTAATTCTTTAGGAAATACATCGGGAAATTCTTTTGCAATGGGAATATCATTGATGCTCTTTTCTTCAGTTTGTACTTTCTCGACGTGTGCTAGAACAGCATAGCAACCTTTTCTTATTAGTTTTTGTGCCTTCAAATTACTAATAAGATGTAGCTTCGTGTTGCCCTTTTCTCCGTACACCATTAAGGGTTTTCCTTTTTCTCGTATAATTCGAATTGCATTTTTGTAACAGACGATCTCTGCTTTCACTTCTTTCAACCAGTCCATACCGATTATCACATCAAAACTCCCTAACTCTACTGGTATCAAATCAATCTTAAATGTTTCGCTAACCAGTTTAATTTCTCGATTCCGACATATATTATCTGCTGAAATTAATTTACCATTTGCTAATTCGAGTAAAAATTTACTATCCAAAGGCGTCAATGGACAACTTAATTTAGCACAAAAATCTCTACTCATATAGCTTCTATCCGCACCCGAATCAAATAAAACGTAAGCAGATTTATTGTCAATAAGAAACGTACCCGTAACAAGCTCCATGTCTTCCTGTGCCTCTGCCGCATTAATATTGAAAACTCTTCCGCGGCCTTGTCCATTCGTGTTCTCCTGGTTCGGGCAATTTCTAATAATGTGGCCCGGTTTTCCACATTTATAACAAACTACATTGGCATAACTTGCTCCGACACTACTTGCTCCGCCATTACTCGTTCCGACACCATTTGTTCCTTTCGTTCTATTAACCCCTGGTCCGTAGACCTCACACTTCACCGCGCTATGACCATTTCTTTTACACTTGTTGCAAAATTTGGTGCAGAACCCCGAGTGATACTTTTCACACCTTTGGCATAGCTGCTTCTGATTGTTGTTGTTGTTGTTGCGGTTATTATTGTTGTTGGGATGATTGTTGTAGTTGCTGTTGCTGTTGTTATTGTTGTTGTTGTTGGGCCGTTTGTTGTAGTTGCGATTGATGTTGCGATTGTTGGGATAATTGTTGCGATTATTGTTGTAATTGCTGCTGTTGTTGTATTGGTGATTCTTATCACCGTTTTCCTCCCACTTTCTTTTGACTTGCTTCACATTGGCCTCTTCAGCAGTCTGTTCTTTAATTCTTTCTTCAATCTGGTTCACTAGTTTGTGAGCCATTCTACATGCCTGTTGTATAGAGGCGGGCTCGTGTGAACTTATATCTTCTTGGATTCTTTCCGGTAATCCTTTCACAAATGCGTTGATCTTCTCTTCCTCATCTTCGAATGCTCCCGGACACAATAGGCACAATTCTGTGAATCGTCTTTCGTACGTGGTAATATCAAATCCTTGGGTTCGTAACCCTCTAAGTTCTGTCTTGAGCTTATTGACCTCGGTTCTGGGATGGTACTTCTCGTTCATCAAGTGCTTGAATGCTAACCACGGTAGTGCGTACGCATCGTCTTGTCCCACTTGCTCTAGATAGGTATTCCACCATGTTAACGCAGAACCTGTGAAGGTATGCGTAGCGTACTTCACTTTGTCCTCTTCAGTACACTTACTTATGGCAAACACCGATTCGACCTTCTCGGTCCACCATTTCAATCCGATCGGTCCTTCGGTTCCATCAAATTCCAAAGGTTTGCAGGCAGTGAATTCTTTGTAGGTGCATCCTACACGATTTCCTGTACTGCTAGATCCAAGGTTATTGTTGGTATGTAGCGCAGCCTGTACTGCGGCTATGTTTGAAGCTAGAAAAGTACGGAATTCCTCTTCATTCATATTCACGGTGTGTCGAGTAGTCGGTGCCATTTCCTTCAAAATAGTCAAATGGAACAAGTTAATCATACAGAATATTAAGAGTAGTTAATAGTATTTCGTAGCATAATATGAACTCATTTATTAAAGCTTTTTCTTCATATTAGCATTTTATAAGTTTAAATTCCGGTAGTACCTACCCGTTAAGTTCATACTTAGTAGCTAATATACAATTCAACTACTACAATTCTATATGAAAAACTGATTATAATAATATTTCGCGTTCAAACTTTTATACAATATTTTACAAACTTACAATACCGCTTATTTTACATAAAGCATGAAATATAGCACACAATAACTTTGATACAAGATAGTTGTGAAGATAATTCTAGCTAGTACACAAGTCATTCAGCAAAGGCAATAAAGACGCGTAATTCATACGTCCAGAAACAAGTCATGCATTCTGGTTTTACTAGGACTACTTCCCATCCTTGGTCTTGTGCAACATAACCATTATGGCCGTTGATAAGACAGCGTGTTGTAATGCCGTCAAAGGGACGAGGGTTACGTAATGTCCAACAGTCCCGTAATAATCTAAAAACCTCATTTCTTACCCCAATTACCGACTCCGTCACTTGTGGAAACGTTTTGTTTAATGGTTGTAGCCCGATGTTCTTGTTCTCACTTTGGTGAGAAGCGAAAATTACTAATCCGTAAGCATAACATGCTTCTTTATGTTGCATGTTAGCCGCTTTTTCTAAATCACGAAGTCCAATATTCGGATATATTGAGTCAAAATAATTTCTTAACCCGTTGCGTAAAATAGCATTTAGGTTCCCCGCAATATATGCGTCAAAGTAAACACATCGTAACTTATGGGTTTCCCAATGTGATATCCCCCGTCTTTCAACGAAAGTCTCTTATAAACCAAGACATTCTTGGAACGTTCTTCGAATGTCTTACAAACTGATCTCGCCTTAAATAGTTGTGCCGAGGAATTCTGGCCGACTCTAGACAAGATTTCATCAATCATGTCTCCGGGTAGGTCTCTTAAAATATTGGGTTGTCTATCCATTTTGTGTTTTTAAACTGTAAAATAGACAAGAGTTAGATTTATAAAAAAATACTTATTAATACAAGCAATTTTTACATATATCATAAAGCATAAGAACACTATATTACATATATTACACCACACAAATACAACTATCTTATTCCGACTCGCTCGTTTCTTCTTCTTCGGTTTTGGTTCGTTTTGCCAAGTTTCTAGGGATATATGATGTTCCCCTAATACTAGCCGTCGTTGTCCACATTGGTTTAGAAAAACCTGGTGGTTTAGAGGTTCTCGGGTCATTGTTACAACTTAAGGACTTCGGGGGTTGACGATACATATAAAGTTCATCGGGGTTGGAATTAGATTTCTCTATTTTTATGCCCTTTCCCTTATTATTTTCTTTTGCCTTTTTAAATTCAGTTGGGGTAATTTCTATAACATCATTGGAATTCTCGTCGGAATCCGATTCATCGGAGAATTGGTAATCCTCCCAATATTTTGCTTCCTTGGCGGAAACACCATTGACCATAATTAACCTTGGTCGGTTGGTTGAGGATTCTCTTTTACTTAACCGTTTTATTATTTCCCCCACCGGTTCCGATTCTTCTTCCGGTTCCGATTCTTCTTCCGGTTCCGACTCTTCTTCCGGTTCCTCTTCGGGAACTTGTGAATCAGTCCACGAATCATTCCAATTTACATTTGACTCTTCATTATTATTAGGTGAGTCAATGGGACTTGTTCTAGAGGTAGACATCTATCACATAATATCAAACACGTTAAGAGATTAATATATCACATAATATTCATATGTTAAAAATATATAGTTTCCAACAAAAATGTTAAGCAATCATTTTTAAAGAAAACACGGTCGAAGTCCAGAATCACTAATGCATCCTAACAAACTCGATAAGACACACTAATGCAAATTTTCTGGTTCTCTAAGACCAACGCTCGGATACCAACTGAAATGTCCCGTTCTTATTGATTAAAAACGTTCCATATTAATAGATTTCGTTGCGAGGTTTTGACCTCTATATGAGACGTTTTTCAAAGACTGCATTCATTTTTAAAACAAATCATAACCTTTATTTCATAGATAAAGGTTTTAAAAAGCTTTACGTAGATTATCAAATAATGATAATCTAAAATATCCTGTTTACACACGACCATTACATAATGGTTTACAATACAAATATGTTACAACAAAATAAGTTTCTTGAATGCAGTTTTTACACAATATCATACAAGCATGGAATCCAAATCTCGTCCTTATTTAAGTATGCGACAGCGGAAGCTCTTAATAATCACCTGAGAATAAACATGCTTAAAACGTCAACAAAAAATGTTGGTGAGTTATAGGTTTAACCTATATATATCAAATCATAATAATAGACCACAAGATTTCATATTTCAATACACATCCCATACATAGAGATAAAAATCATTCATATGGTGAACACCTGGTAATCGACATTAACAAGATGCATATATATAAGAATATCCCCATCATTCCGGGACACCCTTCGGATATGATATAAATTTCGAAGTACTAAAGCATCCGGTACTTTGGATGGGGTTTGTTAGGCCCAATAGATCTATCTTTAGGATTCACGTCAATTAGGGTGTCTGTTCCCTAATTCTTAAATTACCAGACTTAATAAAAAGGGGCATATTTGATTTCGATAATTCAACCATAGAATGTAGTTTCACGTACTTGTGTCTATTTTGTAAATCATTTATAAAACCTGCATGTATTCTCATCCCAAAAATATTAGATTTTAAAAGTGGGACTATAACTCACTTTCACAGATTTTTACTTCGTCGGGAAGTAAGACTTAGCCACTGGTTGATTCACGAACCTATAACAATATATACATATATATCAAAGTATGTTCAAAATATATTTACAACACTTTTAATATATTTTGATGTTTTAAGTTTATTAAGTCAGCTGTCCTCGTTAGTAACCTACAACTAGTTGTCCACAGTTAGATGTACAGAAATAAATCGATAAATATTATCTTGAATCAATCCACGACCCAGTGTATACGTATCTCAGTATTGATCACAACTCAAACTATATATATTTTGGAATCAACCTCAACCCTGTATAGCTAACTCCAACATTCACATATAGAGTGTCTATGGTTGTTCCGAAATATATATAGATGTGTCGACATGATAGGTCGAAACATTGTATACGTGTCTATGGTATCTCAAGATTACATAATATACAATACAAGTTGATTAAGTTATGGTTGGAATAGATTTGTTACCAATTTTTACGTAGCTAAAATGAGAAAAATTATCCAATCTTGTTTTACCCATAACTTCTTCATTTTAAATCCGTTTTGAGTGAATCAAATTGCTATGGTTTCATATTGAACTCTATTTTATGAATCTAAACAGAAAAGTATAGGTTTATAGTCGGAAAAATAAGTTACAAGTCGTTTTTGTAAAGGTAGTCATTTCAGTCGAAAGAACGACGTCTAGATGACCATTTTAGAAAACATACTTCCACTTTGAGTTTAATCATAATTTTTGGATATAGTTTCATGTTCATAATAAAAATCATTTTCTCAGAATAACAACTTTAAAATCAAATTTTATCATAGTTTTTAATTAACTAACCCAAAACAGCCCGCGGTGTTACTACGACGGCGTAAATCCGGTTTTACGGTGTTTTTCGTGTTTCCAGGTTTTAAATCATTAAGTTAGCATATCATATAGATATAGAACATGTGTGTAGTTAATTTTAAAAGTCAAGTTAGAAGGATTAACTTTTATTTGCGAACAAGTTTAGAATTAACTAAACTATGTTCTAGTGATTACGAGTTTAAACCTTCGAATAAGATAGCTTTATATGTATGAATCGAATGATGTTATGAACATCATTACTACCTTAAGTTCCTTGGATAAACCTACTGGAAAAGAGAAAAATGGATGTAGCTTCAACGGATCCTTGGATGGCTCGAAGTTCTTGAAGCAGAATCATGACACGAAAACAAGTTCAAGTAAGATCATCACTTGAAATAAGATTGTTATAGTTATAGAAATTGAACCAAAGTTTGAATATGATTATTACCTTGTATTAGAATGATAACCTACTGTAAGAAACAAAGATTTCTTGAGGTTGGATGATCACCTTACAAGGTTGGAAGTGAGCTAGCAAACTTGAAAGTATTCTTGATTTTATGTAACTAGAACTTGTAAAATATATGAAGAACACTTAGACCTTGAAGATAGAACTTGAGAGAGATCAATTAGATGAAGAAAATTGAAGAATGAAAGTGTTTGTAGGTGTTTTTGGTCGTTGGTGTATGGATTAGATATAAAGGATATGTAATTTTGTTTTCATGTAATTAAGTCATGAATGATTACTCATATTTTTGTAATTTTATGAGATATTTCATGCTAGTTGCCAAATGATGGTTCCCACATGTGTTAGGTGACTCACATGGGCTGCTAAGAGCTGATCATTGGAGTGTATATACTAATAGTACATACATCTAAAAGCTGTGTATTGTACGAGTACGAATACGGGTGCATACGAGTAGAATTGTTGATGAAACTGAACGAGGATGTAATTGTAAACATTTTTGTTAAGTAGAAGTATTTTGATAAGTGTCTTGAAGTCTTTCAAAAGTGTATGAATACATATTAAAACACTACATGTATATACATTTTAACTGAGTCGTTAAGTCATCGTTAGTCGTTACATGTAAATGTTGTTTTGAAACCTTTAGGTTAATGATCTTGTTGAATGTTGTTAACCCATTGTTTATTATAACAAATGAGATGTTAAATTGTTATATTATCATGATATTATGATATATAATATATCTCAGTATGATGTATATACAGTTAAATTTCGTTTACAACGATAATCGTTACATATATGTCTCGTTTCGAAATCATTAAGTTAGTAGTCTTATTTTTACATATGTATTTCATTGTTAATACACTTAATAATATATTTAGTTATCATTTAACATAATTAACCAAGTGTATCAATATCTTAATATGATTCATATGTACCTAGTAAGACGTTGTTATAACGATAATCGTTATATATATCATTTTCGAGTTTCTTAAATTAATAGTCTCATTTTTATGTATATAACTCATTGTTAAAATACCTAATGAGATACATACTTATAATAAAAACATGTTAACTATATATATAACCATATATATGTCATCGTATAGTTTTTACAAGTTTTAACGTTTGTGAATCACCGGTCAACTTGGGTGGTCAATTGTCTATATGAAACATATTTCAATTAATCAAGTCTTAACAAGTTTGATTGCTTAACATGTTGGAAACATTTAATCATGTAAATATCAATCTCAATTAATATATATAAACATGGAAAAGTTCGGGTCACTACACGATGACATATATATGATTATATATATAGTTAACATGATTTTATTATAAGTATGTATCTCATTAGGTATTTTAACAATGAGTTATATACATAAAAATGAGACTATTAAATTAAGAAACTCGAAAACGATATATATAATAATTATCGTTATAACGTCTTACTAGGTACATATGAATCATATTAAGATATTGATACACTTGTTTAATTATGTTAAATGATAAGTAAATATATCATTAAGTGTATTAACAATGAACTACATATATAAAAATAAGACTACTAACTTAATGATTTTGAAACGAGACATATATGTAACGATTATCGTTGTAACGACATTTAATGTATATAGATCATATTAAGAGATATTCGTACATCATAATATCATGATAATATAATAATTTAAAATCTCATTTGATATTATAAACATTGGGTTAACAACATTTAACAAGATCGTTAACCTAAAGGTTTCAAAACAACATTTACATGTAACGACTAACGATGACTTAATGACTCAGTTAAAATGTATATACATGTAGTGTTTTAATATGTATTCATACACTTTTGAAAGACTTCAAGACACTTATCAAAGGGACGAGGGTTGTAACGTCGTCAAAGGGACGAGGGTTACGTAATGTCCAACAGTCCCGTAACAATCTAAAAACCTCATTTCTTACCCCAATTACCGACTCCGTCACTTGTGGGAATGTTTTGTTTAATAGTTGTAGCCCGATGTTCTTGTTCTCACTTTGGTGAGAAGCGAACATTACTAATCCGTAAGCATAACATGCTTCTTTATGTTGCATGTTAGCCGCTTTTTCTAAATCACGAAGTCCAATATTCGGATATATTGAGTCAAAATAATTTCTTAACCCATTGCGTAAAATAGCATTTGGGTTCCCCGCAATATATGCGTCAAAGTAAACACATCGTAACTTATGGATTTCCCAATGTGATATCCCCTATCTTTCGAACGAAAGCCTTTTATAAACGAAGGCATTCTTGGAACGTTCTTTGAATGTCTTACAAACTGATCTCGCCTTAAATAGTTGTGCCAAAGAATTCTGACCGACTCTAGACAAGATTTCATCAATCATGTCTCCGGGTAGGTCTCTTAAAATATTGGGTTGTCTATCCATTTTGTGTTTTTATACTGTAAAATAGACAAGAGTTAGATTCATAAAAAAAATACTTATTAATACAAGCAATTTTTACATATATCATAAAGCATAAGCACACTATATTACATATATTACACCATACGAATACAACTATCTTATTTTGACTCGCTTGTTTCTTCTTCTTCGGTTTTGGTTCGTTTTGCCAAGTTTCTAGGGATATATGATGTTCCCCTAATACGAGCCGTCGTTTTCCACATTGGTTTAGAAAAACCTGGTGGTTTAGAGGTTCCTGGGTCATTGTTACAACTTAAGGACTTCAGGGGTTGACGACACATATAAAGTTCATCGGGGTTGGAATTAGATTTCTCTATTTTTATGCCCTTTCCCTTATTATTTTCTTTTGCCTTTTTAAATTCAGTTGGGGTAATTTCTATAACATCATCGGAATTCTCGTCGGAATCCGATTCATCGGAGAATTGGTAATCCTCCCAATATTTTGCTTCCTTGGCGGAAACACCATTGACCATAATTAACCTTGGTCGGTTGGTTGAGGATTTTCTTTTACTTAACCATTTTATTATTTCCCCCACCGGTTCTATTTCTTCATCCGGTTCCGATTCTTCTTCCGGTTCCGATTCTTCTTCCGGTTCCGACTCTTCTTCTGGTTCCTCTTCGGGAACTTGTGAATCAGTCCATGAATCATTCCAATTTACATTTGACTCTTCATTATTATTAGGTGAGTCAATGGGACTTGTTCTAGAGGTAGACATCTATCACATAATATCAAACGCGTTAAGAGATTAATATATCACATAATATTCACATGTTAAAAATATATAGTTTCCAACAAAATTTGTTAAGCAATCATTTTTCAAGTAAACACGGTCGAAGTCCAGACTCACTAATGCATCCTAACAAACTCGATAAGACACACTAATGCAAAATTCTGGTTTTCTAAGACCAACGCTCGGATACCAACTGAAATGTCCCGTTCTTATTGATTAAAAACGTTCCATATTAATTGATTTCGTTGCGAGGTTTTGACCTCTATATGAGACGTTTTTCAAAGACTGCATTCATTTTAAAACAAACCATAACCTTTATTTCATCAATAAATGTTTAAAAAGCTTTACGTAGATTATCAAATAATGATAATCTAAAATATCCTGTTTACACACGACCATTACATAATGGTTTACAATACAAATATGTTACAACAAAATAAGTTTCTTGAATGCAATTTTTACACAATATCATACAAGCATGGACTCCAAATCTCGTCCTTATTTAAGTATGCAACAGCGGAAGCTCTTAATAATCACCTGAGAATAAACATACTTAAAACGTCAACAAAAATGTTGGTGAGTTATAGGTTTAACCTATATATATCAAATCATAATAATAGACCACAAGATTTCATATTTCAATACACATCCCATACATAGAGATAAAAATCATTCATATGGTGAACACCTGGTAACCGACATTAACAAGATGCATATATAAGAATATCCCCATCATTCCGGGACACCCTTCGGATATGATATAAATTTCGAAGTACTAAAGCATCCGGTACTTTGGATGGGGTTTGTTAGGCCCAATAGATCTATCTTTAGGATTCGCGTCAATTAGGGTGTCTGTTCCCTAATTCTTAGATTACCAGACTTAATAAAAAGGGGCATATTTGATTTCGATAATTCAACCATAGAATGTAGTTTCACGTACTTGTGTCTATTTTGTAAATCATTTATAAAACCTGCATGTATTCTCATCCCAAAAATATTAGATTTTAAAAGTGGGACTATAACTCACTTTCACAGATTTTTACTTCGTCGGGAAGTAAGACTTTGCCACTGGTTAATTCACAAACCTATAACAATATATACATATATATCAAAGTATGTTCAAAATATATTTACAACACTTTTAATATATTTTGATGTTTTAAGTTTATTAAGTTAGCTGTTCTGGTTAGTAACCTACAACTAGTTGTCCACAGTTAGATGTACAGAAATAAATTGATAAATATTATCTTGAATCAATCTACGACCCAGTGTATACGTATCTCAGTATTGATCACAACTCAAACTATATATATTTTGGAATCAACCTCAACCCTGTATAGCTAACTCCAACATTCACATATAGAGTGTCTATGGTTGTTCCGAAATATATATAGATGTGTCGACATGATAGGTCGAAACATTGTATACGTGTCTATGGTATCTCAAGATTACATAATATACAATACAAGTTGATTAAGTTATGGTTGGAATAGATTTGTTACCAATTTTCACGTAGCTAAAATGAGAAAAATTATCCAATCTTGTTTTACCCATAACTTCTTCATTTTAAATCCGTTTTGAGTGAATCAAATTGCTATGGTTTCATATTGAACTCTATTTTATGAATCTAAATAGAAAAAGTATAGGTTTATAGTCAGAAAAATAAGTTACAAGTCATTTTTGTAAAGGTAGTCATTTCAGTCGAAAGAACGACGTCTAGATGACCATTTTAGAAAACATACTTCCACTTTGAGTTTAACCATAATTTTTGGATATAGTTTCATGTTCATAATAAAAATCATTTTCTCAGAATAGAAACTTTTAAATCAAAGTTCTTCTTAGCTTTTAATTATCCCAACCAAAACAGCCCGCGGTGTTAATACGACGGCGTAAATCCGATTTTACGGTGTTTTTCGTGTTTCCAGGTTTTAAATCATTAAGTTAGCATATCATATAGATATAGAACATGTGTTTAGTTGATTTTAAAAGTCAAGTTAGAAGGATTAACTTTTTTTTGCGAACAAGTTTAGAATTAACTAAACTATGTTCTAGTGATTACAAGTTTAAACCTTCGAATAAGATAGCTTTATATGTATGAATCGAATGATGTTATGAACATCATTACTACCTTAAGTTCCTTGGATAAACCTACTGGAAAAGAAAAAAATGGATCTAGCTTCAACGGATCCTTGGATGGCTCGAAGTTCTTGAAGCAGAATCATGACACGAAAACAAGTTCAAGTAAGATCATCACTTGAAATAAGATTGTTTTAGTTATAGAAATTGAACCAAAGTTTGAATATGATTATTACCTTGTATTAGAATTATTACCTACTGCAAGAAACAAAGATTTCTTGAGGTTGGATGATCACCTTACAAGATTGGAAGTGAGCTAGCAAACTTGAAAGTATTCTTGATTTTATGTAACTAGAACTTGTAGAATTTATGAAGAACACTTAGAATTTGAAGATAGAACTTGAGAGAGATCAATTAGATGAATAAAATTGAAGAATGAAAGTGTTTGTAGGTGTTTTTGGTCGTTGGTGTATGGATTAGATATAAAGGATATGTAATTTTGTTTTCATGTAAATAAGTCATGAATGATTACTCATATTTTTGTAATTTTATGAGATATTTCATGCTAGTTGCCAAATGATGGTTCCCACATGTGTTAGGTGACTCACATGGGCTGCTAAGAGCTGATCATTGGAGTGTATATACCAATAGTACATACATCTAAAAGCTGTGTATTGTACGAGTACGAATACGGGTGCATACGAGTAGAATTGTTGATGAAACTGAACGAGCATGTAATTGTAAGCATTTTTGTTAAGTAGAAGTATTTTTATAAGTGTATTGAAGTCTTTCAAAAGCGTATGAATAAATATTAAAACACTACATGCATATACATTTTAACTGAGTTGTTAAATCATCGTTAGTCGTTACATGTAAGTGTTGTTTTGAAACCTTTAGGTTAACGATCTTGTTAAATGTTGTTAACCAAATATTTATAATATCAAATGAGATTTTAAATTATTATATTATCATAATATTATCATGTATGCATATCTCTTAATATGATATATATACATTAAATGTCTTTACAACGATAATCGTTACATATATGTCTCGTTTAAAATTCATTAAGTTAGTAGTCTTGTTTTTACATATGTAGTTCATTGTTAATATAATTAATGATATGTTTACTTATCATAGTATCTTGTTAACTATATATATATCCATATATATGTCATCATATAGTTTTTACAAGTTTTAACGTTCGTGAATCACCGGTCAACTTGGGTGGTCAATTGTCTATATGAAACATATTTCAATTAATCAAGTCTTAACAAGTTTGATTGCTTAACATGTTGGAAACATTTAATCATGTAAATATCAATCTCAATTAATATATATAAACATGGAAAAGTTCGGGTCACTACAGTACCTACCCGTTAAATAAATTTCGTCCCGAAATTTTAAGCTGTTGAAGGTGTTGACGAATCTTCTGGAAATAGATGCGGGTATTTCTTCTTCATCTGATCTTCACGCTCCCAGGTGAACTTGGGTCCTCTACGAGCATTCCATCGAACCTTAACAATTGGTATCTTGTTTTGCTTAAGTCTTTTAACCTCACGATCCATTATTTCGCCGGGTTCTTCGATGAATTGAAGTTTTTCGTTGATTTGGATTTCATCTAATGGAATAGTGAGATCTTCTTTAGCAAAACATTTCTTCAAATTTGAGATGTGGAAAGTGTTATGTACAGCCGCGAGTTGTTGAGGTAACTCAAGTCGGTAAGCTACTGGTCCGACACGATCAATAATCTTGAATGGTCCAATATACCTTGGATTTAATTTCCCTCGTTTACCAAATCGAACAACGCCTTTCCAAGGTGCAACTTTAAGCATGACCATCTCTCCAATTTCAAATTCTATATCTTTTCTTTTAATGTCAGCGTAGCTCTTTTGTCGACTTTGGGCGGTTTTCAACCGTTGTTGAATTTGGATGATCTTCTCGGTAGTTTCTTGTATAATCTCCGGACCCGTAATCTGTCTATCCCCCACTTCACTCCAACAAATCGGAGACCTGCACTTTCTACCATAAAGTGCTTCAAACGGCACCATCTCAATGCTTGAATGGTAGCTGTTGTTGTAGGAAAATTTGGCTAACGGTAGATGTCGATCCCAACTGTTTCCGAACTCAATAACACATGCTCGTAGCATGTCTTCAAGCGTTTGTATCATCCTTTCACTCTGCCCATCAGTTTGTGGATGATAGGCAGTACTCATGTCTAGACGAGTTCCTAATGCTTGCTGTAATGTCTGCCAGAATCTTGAAATAAATCTGCCATCCCTATCAGAGATAATAGAGATTGGTATTCCATGTCTGGAGACAACTTCCTTCAAATACAGTCGTGCTAACTTCTCCATCTTGTCATCTTCTCTTATTGGCAGGAAGTGTGCTGATTTGGTGAGACGATCAACTATTACCCAAATAGTATCAAAACCACTTACAGTCCTTGGAAATTTAGTGATGAAATCCATGGTAATGTTTTCCCATTTCCATTCCGGGATTTCGGGTTGTTGAAGTAGACCTGATGGTTTCTGATGCTCAGCTTTGACCTTAGAACACGTCAAACATTCTCCTACATATTTAGCAACATCGGCTTTCATACCCGGCCACCAAAAATGTTTCTTGAGATCCTTGTACATCTTCCCCGTTCCAGGATGTATTGAGTATCTGGTTTTATGAGCTTCTCTAAGTACCATTTCTCTCATATCTCCAAATTTTGGTACCCAAATCCTTTCAGTCCTATACCGGGTTCCGTCTTCCCGAATATTAAGATGCTTCTCCGATCCTTTGGGTATTTCATCCTTTAAATTTCCCTCTTTTAAAACTCCTTGTTGCGCCTCCTTTATTTGAGTAGTAAGGTTATTATGAATCATTATATTCATAGATTTTACTCGAATGGGTTCTCAGTCCTTCCTGCTCAAGGCATCGGCTACCACATTTGCCTTCCCCGGGTGGTAACAAATCTCAAAGTCGTAATCATTCAACAATTTAATCCACCTACGCTGCCTCATATTCAGTTGTTTCTGATTAAATATGTGTTGAAGACTTTTGTGGTCGGTATATATAATACTTTTGACCCCATATAAGTAGTGCCTCCAAGTCTTTAATGCAAAAACAACCGCGCCTAATTCCAAATCATGCGTCGTATAATTTTGTTCATGAATCTTCAATTGTCTAGACGCATAAGCAATCACCTTCGTTCGTTACATTAATACACAACCGAGACCTTGCTTTGATGCGTCACAATAAATCACAAAATCATCATTCCCATCAGGCAATGACAATATAGTGCCGTAGTTAGATTTTTCTTCAATAACTGAAACGCTTTCTCTTGTTCATCATTTCATTCAAATTTCCTCCCTTTATGCGTTAATGCAGTCAAGGGTTTTGCTATTCTGGAAAAGTCTTGGATGAACCTTCTGTAGTAACCAGCTAGTCCTAAAAACTGGCGTATGTGTTTCGAAGTTTTCGGGGTTTTCCACTTTTCAACAGTTTCTATCTTTGCCGGATCCACCTTAATACCTTCTTTGTTCACTATGTGACCGAGGAATTGAACTTCTTCCAACCAAAATGCACACTTTGAAAACTTAGCATACAATTCTTCCTTCCTCAATACTTCTAACACCTTTCTCAAATGTTCACCGTGTTCTTGGTCATTCTTTGAGTAAATAAGTATGTCATCAATGAAAACAATGACAAACTTGTCAAGGTATGGTCCACACACTCGGTTCATAAGGTCCATGAACACAGCTGGTGCATTAGTTAAACCAAACGGCATGACCATAAACTCGTAATGACCGTAACGTGTTCTGAAAGCAGTCTTTGGAATATCATCTTCTTTCACCCGCATTTGATGATACCCGGAACGTAAGTCAATCTTTGAATAAACAGACGAGCCTTGTAGTTGATCAAATAAGTCGTCGATTCTCGGTAGTGGGTAGCGGTTCTTGATGGTAAGTTTGTTCAACTCTCGGTAGTCGATACACAACCTGAATGTACCATCTTTCTTCTTGACAAACAAAACAGGAGCTCCCCACGGTGATGTGCTTGGTCGAATGAAACAATGCTCTAAAAGTTCTTGTAATTGGCTTTGCAGTTCTTTCATCTCGCTGGGTGCGAGTCTGTAAGGAGCACGAGCAATTGGTGCAGCTCCTGGTACAAGATCTATTTGAAATTCAACGGATCGATGTGGGGGTAATCCCGGTAATTCTTTCGGAAATACATCGGGAAATTCTTTTGCAATGGGAACATCATTGATGCTCTTTTCTTCAGTTTGTACTTTCTCGACGTGTGCTAGAACAGCATAGCAAACTTTTCTTATTAGTTTTTGTGCCTTCAAATTACTAATAAGATGTAGTTTCGTGTTGCCCTTTTCTCCGTACACCATTAAGGGTTTTCCTTTTTCTCGTATAATGCGAATTGCATTTTTGTAACAAACGATCTCTACTTTCACTTCTTTCAACCAGTCCATACCGATTATCACATCAAAACTCCCTAACTCTACTGGTATCAAATCAATCTTAAATGTTTCGCTAACCAGTTTAATTTCTCGATTCCGACATATAGTATCTGCTGAAATTAATTTACCATTTGCTAATTCGAGTAAAAATTTACTATCCAAAGGCGTCAATGGATAACTTAATTTAGCACAAAAATCTCTACTCATATAGCTTCTATCCGCACCCGAATCAAATAAAACGTAAGCAGATTTATTGTCAATAAGAAACGTACCCGTAACAAGCTCCGGGTCTTCCTGTGCCTCTGCTGCATTAATATTGAAAACTCTTCCGCGGCCTTATCCATTCATGTTCTCCTGGTTCGGGCAATTTCTAATAATGTGGCCTGGTTTTCCACATTTATAACAAACTACATTGGCATAACTTGCTCCGACACTACTTGCTCCGCCATTACTCGTTCCGACACCATTTGTTCCTTTCGTTCTATTAATCCCTGGTCCGTAGACCTCACACTTCGCCGCGCTATGACCATTTCTTTTACACTTTTTGCAAAATTTGGTGCAGAACCCCGAGTGATACTTTTCACACCTTTGGCATAGCTGCTTCTGGTTGTTGTTGTTGTTGCAGTTATTATTGTTGTTGGGATGATTGTTGTAGTTGCTGTTGTTGTTGTTGTTGTTGTTGTTGTTGTTGTTGTTGTTGTTGTTGTTGTTGTTGTTGTTGTTGTTGTTGTTGTTGTTGTTAGGCCATTTGTTGTAGTTGCGATTGATGTTGCGATTGTTGGGATAATTGTTGCGATTATTGTTGTAATTGCTGTTGTTGTTGTATTGGTGATTCTTATCACCGTTTTCCTCCCACTTTCTTTTGACTTGCTTCACATTGGCCTCTTCAGCAGTCTGTTCTTTAATTCTTTCTTCAATCTGGTTCACTAGTTTGTGAGCCATTCTACATGCCTGTTGTATGGAGGCGGGCTCGTGTGAACTTATATCTTCTTGGATTCTTTCCGGTAATCCTTTCACAAACGCGTCGATATTCTCTTCCTCATCTTCGAATGCTCCCGGACACAATAGGCACAATTCTGTGAATCGTCTTTCGTACGTGGTAATATCAAATCCTTGGGTTCGTAACCCTCTAAGTTCTGTCTTGAGCTTATTGACCTCGGTTCTGGGACGGTACTTCTCGTTCATCAAGTGCTTGAATGCTGACCACGGTAGTGCGTACGCATCGTCTTGTCCCACTTGCTCTAGATAGGTATTCCACCATGTTAACGCAGAACCTGTGAAGGTATGCGTAGCGTACTTCACTTTGTCCTCTTCAGTACACTTACTTATGGCAAACACCGATTCGACCTTCTCGGTCCACCGTTTCAATCCGATCGGTCCTTCGGTTCCATCAAATTCCAAAGGTTTGCAGGCAGTGAATTCTTTGTAGGTGCATCCTACACGATTTCCTGTACTGCTAGATCCAAGGTTATTGTTGGTATGTAGCGCAGCCTGTACTGCGGCTATGTTTGAAGCTAGAAAAGTACGGAATTCCTCTTCATTCATATTCACGGTGTGTCGAGTAGTCGGTGCCATTTCCTTCAAAATAGTCAAATGGAACAAGTTAATCATACAGAATATTAAGAGTAGTTAATAGTATTTCGTAGCATAATATGAACTCATTTATAAAAGCTTTTTATTCATATTAGCGTTTTATAAGTTTAAATTCGGGTAGTACCTACCCGTTAAGTTCATACTTAGTAGCTAATATACAATTCAACTACTACAATTCTATATGAAAAACTGATTATAATAATATTTCGCGTTCAAACTTTTACACAATATTTTATAAACTTACAATACCGCTTATTTTACATATAGCATGAAATATAGCACACAATAAATTTGATACAAGATGGTTGTGAAGATAATTCTAGCTAGTACACAAGTCGTTCAGCAAAGGCAATAACGACACGTAATTCATACGTCCAGAAACAAGTCATGCATTCTGGTTTTACTAGGATTACTTCCCATCCTTGGTCTTGTGGAACATAACCGTTATGGCCGTTGATAAGACAGCGTGTTGTAACGTCGTCAAAGGGACGAGGGTTACGTAATGTCCAACAGTCCCGTAACAATCTAAAAACCTCATTTCTTACCCCAATTACCGACTCCGTCACTTATGGGAACGTTTTGTTTAATAGTTGTATCCCGATGTTCTTGTTCTCACTTTGGTGAGAAGCGAACATTACTAATCCGTAAGCATAACATGCTTCTTTATGTTGCATGTTAGCCGCTTTTTCTAAATCACGAAGTCCAATATTCAGATATATTGAGTCAAAATAATTTCTTAACCCATTGCGTAAAATAGCATTTAGGTTCCCCGCAATATATGCGTCAAAGTAAACACATCGTAACTTATGGATTTCCCAATGTGATATCCCCCATCTTTCGAACGAAAGCCTTTTATAAACCAAGGCATTCTTGGAACGTTCTTTGAATGTCTTACAAACTAATCTCGCCTTAAATAGTTGTGCCGAAGAATTCTGACCGACTCTAGACAAGATTTCATCAATCATGTCTCCGGGTAGGTCTCTTAAAATATTGGGTTATCTATCCATTTTGTGTTTTTATACTGTAAAATAGACAAGAGTTAGATTCATAAAAAAAATACTTATTAATACAAGAAATTTTTACATATATCATAAAGCATAAGCACACTATATTACATATATTACACCATACGAATACAACTATCTTATTCCGACTCGCTTGTTTCTTCTTCTTCGGTTTTGGTTCGTTTTGCCAAGTTTCTAGGGATATATGATGTTTCCCTAATACGAGCCGTCGTTTTCCACATTGGTTTAGAAAAACCTGGTGGTTTAGAGGTTCCCGGGTCATTGTTACAACTTAAGGACTTCGGGGGTTGACGATACATATAAAGTTTATCGGGGATGGAATTAGATTTCTCTATTTTTATGCCCTTTCCCTTATTATTTTCTTTTGCCTTTTTAAATTCAGTTGGGGTAATTTCTATAACATCATCGAAATTCTCGTCGGAATCCGATTCATCGGAGAATTGGTAATCCACCCAATATTTTGCTTCCTTGGCGGAAACACCATTGACCATAATTAACCTTGGTCGGTTGGTTGAGGATTTTCTTTTACTTAACCGTTTTATTATTTCCCCCACCGGTTCTATTTCTTCATCCGGTTCTGATTCTTCTTCCGGTTCCGATTCTTCTTCCGGTTCCGACTCGTCTTCCGGTTCCTCTTCGGGAACTTGTGAATCAGTCCACGAATCATTCCAATTTATATTTGACTCTTCATTATTATTAGGTGAGTCAATGGGACTTGTTCTAGAGGTTGACATCTATCACATAATATCAAACGCGTTAAGAGATTAATATATCACATAATATTCACATGTTAAAAATATATAGTTTCCAACAAAATTTGTTAAGCAATCATTTTTCAAGTAAACACGGTCGAAGTCCAGACTCACTAATGCATCCTAACAAACTCGATAAGACACACTAATGCAAAATTCTGGTTCTCTAAGACCAACGCTCGGATACCAACTGAAATGTCCCGTTCTTATTGATTAAAAACGTTCCATATTAATTGATTTCGTTGCGAGGTTTTGACCTCTATATGAGACGTTTTTCAAAGACTGCATTCATTTTAAAAAAAACCATAACCTTTATTTCATCAATAAAGGTTTAAAAAGCTTTACGTAGATTATCAAATAATGATAATCTAAAATATCCTGTTTACACACGACCATTACATAATGGTTTACAATACAAATATGTTACAACAAAATAAGTTTCTTGAATGCAGTTTTTACACAATATCATACAAGCATGGACTCCAAATATCGTCTTTATTTAAGTATGCAATAGCGGAAGCCCTTAATAATCACCTGAGAATAAACATACTTAAAACGTCAACAAAAATGTTGGTGAGTTATAGGTTTAACCTTTATATATCAAATCATAATAATAGACCACAAGATTTCATATTTCAATACACATCCCATACATAGAGATAAAAATCATTCATATGGTGAACACCTGGTAACCGACATTAACAAGATGCATATATAAGAATATCCCCATCATTCCGGGACACCCTTCGGATATGATATAAATTTCGAAGTACTAAAGCATCCGGTACTTTGGATGGGGTTTGTTAGGCCCAACAGATCTATCTTTAGGATTCGCGTCAATTAGGGTGTCTGTTCCCTAATTCTTAGATTACCAGACTTAATAAAATAATAAAAAGGGGCATATTCGATTTCGATAATTCAACCATAGAATGTAGTTTCACGTACTTGTGTCTATTTTGTAAATCATTTATAAAACCTGCATGTATTCTCATCCCAAAAATATTAGATTTTAAAAGTGGGACTATAACTCACTTTCACAGATTTTTACTTCGTCGGGAAGTAAGACTTGGCCACTGGTTGATTCACGAACCTATAACAATATATACATATATATCAAAGTATGTTCAAAATATATTTACAACACTTTTAATATATTTTGATGTTTTAAGTTTATTAAGTAAGCTGTCCTCGTTAGTAACCTACAACTAGTTGTCCACAGTTAGATGTACAGAAATAAATCGATAAATATTATCTTGAATCAATCCACGACCCAGTGTATACGTATCTCAGTATTGATCACAACTCAAACTATATATATTTTTGAATCAACCTCAACCCTGTATAGCTAACTCCAACATTCACATATAGAGTGTCTATGGTTGTTCCGAAATATATATAGATGTGTCGACATGATAGGTCGAAACATTGTATACGTGTCTATGGTATCTCAAGATTACATAATATACAATACAAGTTGATTAAGTTATGGTTGGAATAGATTTGTTACCAATTTTCACGTAGCTAAAATGAGAAAAATTATCCAATCTTGTTTTACCCATAACTTCTTCATTTTAAATCCGTTTTGAGTGAATCAAATTGCTATGGTTTCATATTGAACTCTATTTTATGAATCTAAACAGAAAAAGTATAGGTTTATAGTCAGAAAAATAAGTTACAAGTCATTTTTGTAAATGTAGTCATTTTAGTCGAAAGAACGACGTCTAGATGACCATTTTAGAAAACATACTTCCACTTTGAGTTTAACCATAATTTTTGGATATAGTTTCATGTTCATAATAAAAATCATTTTCTCAGAATAACAACTTTTAAATCAATGTTTATCATAGTTTTTAATTAACTAACCCAAAACAGCCCGCGGTGTTACTACGACGGCGTAAATCCAGTTTTACGGTGTTTTTCGTGTTTCCATGTTTTAAATCATTATGTTAGCATATCATATAGATATAGAACATGTGTTTAGTTGATTTTAAAAGTCAAGTTAGAAGGATTAACTTTTGTTTGCGAACAAGTTTAGAATTAACTAAACTATGTTCTAGTGATTACAAGTTTAAACCTTCGAATAAGATAGCTTTAAATGTATGAATCGAATGATGTTATGAACATCATTACTACCTTAAGTTCCTTGGATAAACCTACTAGAAAAGAGAAAAATGGATCTAGCTTCAACGGATCCTTGGATGGCTCGAAGTTCTTGAAGCAGAATAATGACACGAAAACAAGTTCAAGTAAGATCATCACTTGAAATAAGATTGTTATAGTTATAGAAATTGAACCAAAGTTTGAATATGATTATTACCTTGTATTAGAATTATAACCTACTGTAAGAAACAAAGATTTCTTGAGGTTGGATGATCACCTTACAAGATTGGAAGTGAGCTAGCAAACTTGAAAGTATTCTTGATTTTATGTAACTAGAACTTGTAGAATTTATGAAGAACACTTAGAACTTGAAGATAGAAATTGAGAGAGATCAATTAGATGAAGAAAATTGAAGAATGAAAGTGTTTGTAGGTTTTTTTGGTCGTTGGTGTATGGATTAGATATAAAGGATATGTAATTTTGTTTTCATGTAAATAAGTCATGAATGATTACTCATATTTTTGTAATTTTATGAGATATTTCATGCTAGTTGCCAAATGATGGTTCCCAAATGTGTTAGGTGACTCACATGGGCTGCTAAGAGCTGATCATTGGAGTGTATATACCAATAGTACATACATCTAAAAGCTGTGTATTGTACGAGTACGAATACGGGTGCATACGAGTAGAATTGTTGATGAAACTGAACGAGGATGTAATTGTAAGCATTTTTGTTAAGTAGAAGTATTTTGATAAGTGTATTGAAGTCTTTCAAAAGTGTATAAATACATATTAAAACACTACATGTATATACATTTTAACTGAGTCGTTAAGTCATCGTTAGTCGTTACATGTAAGTGTTGTTTTGAAACCTTTAGGTTAACGATCTTGTTAAATGTTGTTAACCCAATGTTTATAATATCAAATGAGATTTTAAATTATTATATTATCATGATATTATCATGTATGAATATCTCTTAATATGATATATATACATTAAATGTCATTACAACGATAATCGTTACATATATGTCTCGTTTAAAAATCATTAAGTTAGTAGTCTTGTTTTTACATATGTAGTTCATTGTTAATATACTTAATGATATGTTTACTTATCATAGTATCATGTTAACTATATATATATATCCATATATATGTCATCATATAGTTTTTACAAGTTTTAACGCTCGTGAATCACCGGTCAACTTGGGTGGTCAATTGTCTATATGAAACATATTTCAATTAATCAAGTCTTAACAAGTTTGATTGCTTAACATGTTGGAAACATTTAATCATGTAAATATCAATCTCAATTAATATATATAAACATGGAAAAGTTCGGGTCACTACAGTATATACACTCCAATGATCAGCTCTTAGCAGCCCATGTGTGAAATGTCCCGTTCTTATTGACTAAAAACGTTCCATATTAATTGATTTCGTTGCGAGGTTTTGACCTCTATATGAGACGTTTTTCAAAGACTGCATTCATTTTTAAAACAAACCATAACCTTTATTTCATAGATAAAGGTTTTAAAAAGCTTTACGTAGATTATCAAATAATGATAATCTAAAATATCATGTTTACACACGACCATTACATAATGGTTTACAATACAAATATGTTACAACAAAATAAGTTTCTTGAATGCAGTTTTTACACAATATCATACAAGCATGGACTCCAAATCTCGTCCTTATTTAAGTATGCGACAGCGGAAGCTCTTAATAATCACCTGAGAATAAACATGCTTAAAACGTCAACAAAAATGTTGGTGAGTTATAGGTTTAACCTATATATATCAAATCATAATAATAGACCACAAGATTTCATATTTCAATACACATCCCATACATAGAGATAAAAATCATTCATATGGTGAACACCTGGTAACCGACATTAACAAGATGCATATATAAGAATATCCCCATCATTCCGGGACACCCTTCGGATATGATATAAATTTCGAAGTACTAAAGCATCCGGTACTTTGGATGGGGTTTGTTAAGCCCAATAGATCTATCTTTAGGATTCGCGTCAATTAGGGTGTCTGTTCCCTAATTCTTAGATTACCAGACTTAATAAAAAGGGGCATATTCGATTTCGATAATTCAACCATAGAATGTAGTTTCACGTACTTGTGTCTATTTTGTAAATCATTTATAAAACCTGCATGTATTCTCATCCCAAAAATATTAGATTTTAAAAGTGGGACTATAACTCACTTTCACAGATTTTTACTTCGTCGGGAAGTAAGACTTGGCCACTGGTTGATTCACGAACCTATAACAATATATACATATATATCAAAGTATGTTCAAAATATATTTACAACACTTTTAATATATTTTGATGTTTTAAGTTTATTAAGTCAGCTGTCCTCGTTAGTAACCTACAACTAGTTGTCCACAGTTAGATGTACAGAAATAAATATTATCTTGAATCAATCCACGACCCAGTGTATACGTATCTCAGTATTGATCACAACTCAAACTATATATATTTTTGAATCAACCTCAACCCTGTATAGCTAACTCCAACATTCACATATAGAGTGTCTATGGTTGTTCCGAAATATATATAGATGTGTCGACATGATAGGTCGAAACATTGTATACGTGTCTATGGTATCTCAAGATTACATAATATACAATACAAGTTGATTAAGTTATGGTTGGAATAGATTTGTTACCAATTTTCACGTAGCTAAAATGAGAAAAATTATCCAATCTTGTTTTACCCATAACTTCTTCATTTTAAATCCGTTTTGAGTGAATCAAATTGCTATGGTTTCATATTGAACTCTATTTTATGAATCTAAACAGAAAAAGTATAGGTTTATAGTCGGAAAAATAAGTTACAAGCCATTTTTGTAAAGGTAGTCATTTCAGTCGAAAGAACGACGTCTAGATGACCATTTTAGAAAACATACTTCCACTTTCAGTTTAACCATAATTTTTGGATATAGTTTCATGTTCATAATAAAAATCATTTTCTCAGAATAACAACTTTTAAATCAAAGTTTATCATAGTTTTTAATTAACTAACCCAAAACAGCCCGCGGTGTTACTACGACGGCGTAAATCCGGTTTTACAGTGTTTTTCGTGTTTCCAGGTTTTAAATCATTAAGTTAGCATATCATATAGATATAGAACATGTGTTTAGTTGATTTTAAAAGTCAAGTTAGAAGGATTAACTTTTGTTTGCGCACAAGTTTAGAATTAACTAAACTATGTTCTAGTGATTACAAGTTTAAACCTTCGAATAAGATAGCTTTATATGTATGAATCGAATGATGTTATGACCATCAATACTACCTTAAGTTCCTTGGATAAACCTACTGGAAAAGAGAAAAATGGATTTAGCTTCAACGGATCCTTGGATGGCTCGAAGTTCTTGAAGCAGAATCATGACACGAAAATAAGTTCAAGTAAGATCATCACTTGAAATAAGATTGTTATAGTTATAGAAATTGAACCAAAGTTTGAATATGATTATTAAATTGTATTAGAATTATAACCTACTGTAAGAAACAAAGATTTCTTGAGGTTGGATGATCACCTTACAAGATTGGAAGTGAGCTAGCAAACTTGAAAGTATTCTTGATTTTATGTAACTAGAACTTGTAAAATATATGAAGAACACTTAGAACTTGAAGATAGAACTTATGAGAGATCAATTAGATGAAGAAAATTGAAGAATGAAAGTGTTTGTAGGTGTTTTTGGTCGTTGGTGTATGGATTAGATATAAAGGATATGTAATTTTGTTTTCATGTAAATAAGTCATGAATGATTACTCATATTTTTGTAATTTTATGAGATATTTCATGCTAGTTGCCAAATTATGGTTCCCACATGTGTTAGGTGACTCACATGGGCTTCTAAGAGCTGATCATTGGAGTGTATATACCAATAGTACATATATCTAAAAGCTGTGTATTGTACGAGTACGAATACGGGTGCATACGAGTAGAATTGTTGATGAAACTGAACGAGGATGTAATTGTAAGCATTTTTGTTAAGTAGAAGTATTTTGATAAGTGTATTGAAGTCTTTCAAAAGTGTATAAATACATATTAAAACACTACATGTATATACATTTTAACTGAGTCGTTAAGTCATCGTTAGTCGTTACATGTAAGTGTTGTTTTGAAACCTTTAGGTTAACGATCTGGTTAAATGTTGTTAACCCAATGCTTATAATATCAAATGAGATTTTAAATTATTATATTATCATGATATTATCATGTATGAATATCTCTTAATATGATATATATACATTAAATGTTTTTACAACGATAATCGTTACATATATGTCTCGTTTAAAAATCATTAAGTTAGTAGTCTTGTTTTTACATATGTAGTTCATTGTTAATATACTTAATGATATGTTTACTTATCATAGTATCATGTTAACTATATATATATCCATATATATGTCATCATATAGTTTTTACAAGTTTTAACGTTCGTGAATCACCGGTCAACTTGGGTGGTCAATTGTCTATATGAAACATATTTCAATTAATCAAGTCTTAACAAGTTTGATTGCTTAACATGTTGGAAACATTTAATCATGTAAATATCAATCTCAATTAATATATATAAACATGGAAAAGTTCGGGTCACTACAGTACCTACCCGTTAAATAAATTTCGTCCCGAAATTTTAAGCTGTTGAAGGTGTTGACGAATCTTCTGGAAATAGATGCGGGTATTTCTTCTTCATCTGATCTTCACGCTCCCAGGTGAACTCGGGTCCTCTAAGAGCATTCCATCGAACCTTAACAATTGGTATCTTGTTTTGCTTAAGTCTTTTAACCTCACGATCCATTATTTCGACGGGTTCTTCGATGAATTGAAGTTTTTCGTTGATTTGGATTTCATCTAACGGAATAGTGAGATCTTCTTTAGCAAAACATTTCTTTAAATTCGAGACGTGGAAAGTGTTATGTACAGCCGCGAGTTGTTGAGGTAACTCAAGTCGGTAAGCTACTGGTCCGACACGATCAATAATCTTGAATGGTCCAATATACCTTGGATTTAATTTCCCTCGTTTACCAAATCGAACAACGCCTTTCCAAGGTGCAACTTTAAGCATGACCATCTCTCCAATTTCAAATTCTATATCTTTTCTTTTAATGTCAGCGTAGCTCTTTTGTCGACTTTGGGCGGTTTTCAACCGTTGTTGAATTTGGATGATCTTCTCGGTAGTTTCTTGTATAATCTCCGGACCCGTAATCTGTCTATCCCCCACTTCACTCCAACAAATCGGAGACTTGCACTTTCTACCATAAAGTGCTTCAAACGGAGCCATCTCAATGCTTGAATGGTAGCTGTTGTTGTAGGAAAATTCTGCTAACGGTAGATGTCGATCCCAACTGTTTCCAAAATCAATAACACATGCTCGTAGCATGTCTTCAAGCGTTTGTATCGTCCTTTCGCTCTGCCCATCAGTTTGTAGATGATAGGCAGTACTCATGTCTAGACGAGTTCCTAATGCTTGCTGTAATGTCTGAAAGAATCTTGAAATAAATCTGCCATCCCTATCAGAGATAATAGAGATTGGTATTCCATGTCTGGAGACGACTTCCTTCAAATACAGTCGTGCTAACTTCTCCATCTTGTCATCTTCTCTTATTGGCAGGAAGTGTGCTGATTTGGTGAGACGATCAACTATTACCCAAATAGTATCAAAACCACTTGCAGTCCTTGGCAATTTAGTGATGAAATCCATGGTAATGTTTTCCCATTTCCATTCCGGGATTTCAGGTTGTTGTAGTAGACCTGATGGTTTCTGATGTTCAGCTTTGACCTTAGAACACGTCAAACATTCTCCTACATATTTAGCAATATCGGCTTTCATAACTGGCCACCAAAAATGTTTCTTAAGATCCTTGTACATCTTCCCCGTTCCAGGATGTATTGAGTATCTGGTTTTATGAGCTTCTCTAAGTACCATTTCTCTCATATCTCCAAATTTTGGTACCCAAATTCTTTCAGCCCTATACCGGGTTCCGTCTTCTCGAATATTAAGATGCTTCTCCGATCCTTTGGGTATTTCATCCTTTAAATTTCCCTCTTTTAAAACTCCTTGTTGCGCCTCCTTTATTTGAGTAGTAAGGTTAGTGTGAATCATTATATTCATAGATTTTACTCGAATGGGTTCTCTGTCCTTTCTGCTCAAGGCGTCGGCTACCACATTTGCCTTTCCTGGGTGGTAACGAATCTCAAAGTCGTAATCATTCAACAATTCAATCCACCTACGCTGCCTCATATTCAGTTATTTCTGATTAAATATGTGTTGAAGACTTTTGTGGTCGGTATATATAATACTTTTGACCCCATATAAGTAGTGCCTCCAAGTCTTTAATGCAAAAACAACCGCGCCTAATTCCAAATCATGCGTCGTATAATTTTGCTCGTGAATCTTCAATTGTCTAGACGCATAAGCAATCACCTTCGTTCGTTGCATTAATACACAACCGAGACCTTGCTTTGATGCGTCACAATAAATCACAAAATCATCATTCCCTTCAGGCAATGACAATATAGGTGCCGTAGTTAGCTTTTTCTTCAATAATTGAAACGCCTTCTCTTGTTCATCCTTCCATTCAAATTTCTTCCCTTTATGCGTTAATGCAGTCAAGGGTTTTGCTATTTTGGAGAAATCTTGGATGAATCTTCTGTAGTAACCAGCCAATCCTAAAAATTGACGTATATGCTTCGGAGTTTTTGGGGTTTCCCACTTTTCAACTGTTTCGATCTTTGCCGGGTCCACCTAGATACCTTCTTTGTTCACTATGTGACCGAGGAATTGAACTTCTTCCAACCAAAATGCACACTTTGAAAACTTAGCGTACAGTTTTTCTTTCCTCAATACTTCTAGCACTTTTCTCAAATGTTCTTCGTGCTCTTGATCATTCTTTGAGTAAATAAGTATGTCATCGATGAAAACAATGACAAAATTGTCAAGATATGGCCCACACACTCGGTTCATAAGGTCCATGAACACAGCTGGTGCATTAGTTAAACCAAACGGCATGACCATAAACTCGTAATGACCGTAACGTGTTCTGAAAGCAGTCTTTGGAATATCATCTTCTTTCACCCGCATTTGATGATACCCGGAACGTAGGTCAATCTTTGAATAAACAGACGAGCCTTGTAGTTGATCAAATAAGTCGTCGATTCTCGGTAGTGGGTAGCGGTTCTTGATGGTAAGTTTGTTCAACTCTCGGTAGTCGATACACAACCTGAATGTACCATCTTTCTTCTTGACAAACAAAACAGGAGCTCCCCACGGTGATGTGCTTGGTCGAATGAAACCACGTTCTAATAGTTCTTGCAGTTGGCTTTGCAGTTCTTTCATCTCGCTGGGTGCGAGTCTATAAGGAGCACGAGCTATTGGTGCAGCTCCTGGTACAAGATCTATTTGAAATTCAACAGATCGATGTGGAGGTAGTCCCGGTAATTCTTTCGGAAATACATCAGGAAATTCTTTTGCGACGGGAACATCATTGATGCTCTTTTCTTCAGTTTGTACTTTCTCGACGTGTGCTAGAATAGCATAGCAACCTTTTCTTATTAGTTTTTGTGCCTTCAAATTACTAATAAGATGTAGCTTCGTGTTGCCCTTTTCTCCGTACACCATTAAGGGTTTTCCTTTTTCTCGTATAATGCAAATTGCATTTTTGTAACAAACGATCTCTGCTTTCACTTCTTTCAACCAGTCCATACCGATTATCACATCAAAACTCCCTAACTCTACTGGTATCAAGTCAATCTTAAATGTTTCGCTAACCAGTTTAATTTCTCGATTCCGACATATATTATCTGCTGAAATTAATTTACCATTTGCTAATTCGAGTAAAAATTTACTATCCAAAGGCGTCAATGGACAACTTAATTTAGCACAAAAATCTCTACTCATATAGCTTCTATCCACACCCGAATCAAATAAAACGTAAGCAGATTTATTGTCAATAAGAAACGTACCCGTAACAAGCTCCGGGTCTTCCTGTGCCTCTGCCGCATTAATATTGAAAACTCTTCCACGGCCTTGTCCATTCGTGTTCTCCTGGTTCGGGCAATTTCTAATAATGTGGCCCGGTTTTCCACATTTATAACAAACTACATTGGCATAACTTGCTCCGACACTACTTGCTCCGCCATTACTCGTTCCGACACCATTTGTTCCTTTCGTTCTGTTAACCCCTGGTCCGTAGACCTCACACTTCACCGCGCTATGACCATTTCTTTTACACTTGTTGCAAAATTTGGTGCAGAACCCCGAGTGATACTTTTCACACCTTTGGCATAGCTGCTTCTGATTGTTGTTGTTGTTGCGGTTGTTATTGTTGTTGGGATGATTGTTGTAGTTGCTGTTGTTGTTGTTGTTGTTGTTGTTGTTGGGCCATTTGTTGTAGTTGCGATTGATGTTGCGATTGTTGGGATAATTATTGCGATTATTATTGTAATTGCTGTTGTTGTTGTATTGGTGACTCTTATCATCGTTTTCCTCCCACTTTCTTTTGACTTGCTTCACATTGGCCTCTTCAGCCGTCTGTTCTTTAATTCTTTCCTCAATCTGGTTCACTAGTTTGTGAGCCATTCTACATGCCTGTTGTATGGAGGCGGGCTCGTGTGAACTTATATCTTCTTGGATTCTTTCCGGTAATCCTTTCACAAACGCGTCGATCTTCTCTTCCTCATCCTCGAACGCTCCCGGACACAATAGGCACAATTCTGTGAATCGTCTTTCGTACGTGGTAATATCAAATCCTTGGGTTCGTAACCCTCTAAGTTCTGTCTTGAGCTTTTTGACCTCGGTTCTGGGACGGTACTTCTCGTTCATCAAGTGCTTGAATGCTGACCACGGTAGTGCGTACGCATCGTCTTGTCCCACTTGCTCTAGATAGGTATTCCACCATGTTAACGCAGAACCTGTGAAGGTATGCGTAGCGTACTTCACTTTGTCCTCTTCAGTACACTTACTTATGGCAAACACCGATTCGACCTTCTCGGTCTACCGTTTCAATCCGATCGGTCCTTCGGTTCCATCAAATTCCAAAGGTTTGCAGGCAGTGAATTCTTTGTAGGTGCATCCTACACGATTTCCTGTACTGCTAGATCCAAGGTTATTGTTGGTATGTAACGCAGCCTGTACTGCGGCTATGTTTGAAGCTAGAAAAGTACGGAATTCCTCTTCATTCATATTCACTGTGTGTCGAGTAGTCGGTGCCATTTCCTTCAAAATAGTCAAATGAAACAAGTTAATCATACAGAATATTAAGAGTAGTTAATAGTATTTCGTAGCATAATATGAACTCATTTATAAAAGCTTTTTCTTCATATTAGCGTTTTATAAGTTTAAATTCGGGTAGTACCTACCCGTTAAGTTCATACTTAGTAGCTAATATACAATTCAACTACTACAATTCTATATGAAAAACTGATTATAATAATATTTCGCGTTCAAACTTTTATACAATATTTTACAAACTTACAATACCGCTTATTTTACATATAGCATGAAATATAGCACACAATAAATTTGATACAAGATGGTTGTGAAGATAATTCTAGCTAGTACACAAGTCGTTCAGCAAAGGTAATAAAGACACGTAATTCATACGTCCAGAAACAAGTCATGCATTCTGGTATTACTATGATTACTTCCCATCCTTGGTCTTGTGGAACATAACTGTTATGGCCATTGATAAGACAGCGTGTTGTAACGTCGTCAAAGGGACGAGGGTTACGTAATGTCCAACAGTCCCGTAACAATCTAAAAACCTCATTTCTTACCCCAATTACCGACTCCGTCACTTGTGGGAACGTTTTGTTTAATAGTTGTAGCCCGATGTTCTTGTTCTCACTTTGGTGAGAAGCGGACATTACTAATCCGTAAGCATAACATGCTTCTTTATGTTGCATGTTAGCCGCTTTTTCTAAATCACGAAGTCCAATATTCGGATATATTGAGTCAAAATAATTTCTTAACCCATTGCGTAAAATAGCATTTGGGTTCCCCGCAATATATGCGTCAAAGTAAACACATCGTAACTTATGGATTTCCCAATGTGATATCCCCCATCTTCCGAACGAACGCCTTTTATAAACCAAGGCATTCTTGGAACGTTCTTCGAATGTCTTACAAACTGATCTCGCCTTAAATAGTTGTGCCGAAGAATTCTGACCGACTCTAGACAACATTTCATCAATCATGTCTCCGGGTAGGTCTCTTAAAATATTGGATTGTCTATCCATTTTGTGTTTTTATACTGTAAAATAGACAAGAGTTAGATTCATAAAAAAAAATACTTATTAATACAAGCAATTTTTACATATATCATAAAGCATAAGCACACTATATTACTTATATTACACCACACGAATACAACTATCTTATTCCGACTCGCTTGTTTCTTCTTCTTCGGTTTTGGTTCGTTTTGCCAAGTTTCTAGGGATATATGATGTTCCCCTAATACGAGCCGTCGTTATCCACATTGGTTTAGAAAAACCTAGTGGTTTAGAGGTTCCCGGGTCATTGTTACAACTTAAGGACTTCGGGCGTTGACGATACATATAAAGTTCATCGGGGTTGGAATTAGATTTCTCTATTTTTATGCCCTTTCCCTTATTATTTTCTTTTGCCTTTTTAAATTCAGTTGGGGTAATTTCTATAACATCATCGGAATTCTCGTCGGAATCCGATTCATCGGAGAATTGGTAATCCTCCCAATATTTTGCTTCCTTGGCGGAAACACCATTGACTATAATTAACCTTGGTCGGTTGGTTGAGGATTTTCTTTTACTTAACCGTTTTATTAATTCCCCCACCGGTTCTACTTCTTCATCCGGTTCCGATTCTTCTTCCGGTTCCGATTCTTCTTCCGGTTCCGACTCTTCTTCCGGTTCCTCTTCGGGAACTTGTGAATCAGTCCACGAATCATTCCAATTTACATTTGACTCTTCATTATTATTAGGTGAGTCAATGAGACTTGTTCTAGAGGTAGACATCTATCACATAATATCAAACACGTTAAGAGATTAATATATCACATAATATTCACATGTTAAAAATATATAGTTTCCAACAAAATTTGTTAAGCAATCATTTTTCAAGTAAACACGGTCGAAGTCCAGACTCACTAATGCATCCTAACAAACTCGATAAGACACACTAATGCAAAATTCTGGTTCTCTAAGACCAACGCTCGGATACCAACTGAAATGTCCCGTTCTTATTGACTAAAAACGTTCCATATTAATTGATTTCGTTGCGAGGTTTTGACCTCTATATGAGACGTTTTTCAAAGACTGCATTCATTTTTAAAACAAACCATAACCTTTATTTCATAGATAAAGGTTTTAAAAAGCTTTACGTAGATTATCAAATAATGATAATCTAAAATATCCTGTTTACACACGACCATTACATAATGGTTTACAATACAAATATGTTACAACAAAATAAGTTTCTTGAATGCAGTTTTTACACAATATCATACAAGCATGGACTCCAAATCCCGTCCTTATTTAAGTATGCGACAGCGGAAGCTCTTAATAATCACCTGAGAATAAACATGCTTAAAACGTCAACAAAAATGTTGGTGAGTTATAGGTTTAACCTATATATATCAAATCATAATAATAGACCACAAGATTTCATATTTCAATACACATCCCATACATAGAGATAAAAATCATTCATATGGTGAACACCTGGTAACCGACATTAACAAGATGCATATATAAGAATATCCCCATCATTCCGGGACACCCTTCGGATATGATATAAATTTCGAAGTACTAAAGCATCCGGTACTTTGGATGGGGTTTGTTAAGCCCAATAGATCTATCTTTAGGATTCGCGTCAATTAGGGTGTCTGTTCCCTAATTCTTAGATTACCAGACTTAATAAAAAGGGGCATATTCGATTTCGATAATTCAACCATAGAATGTAGTTTCACGTACTTGTGTCTATTTTGTAAATCATTTATAAAACCTGCATGTATTCTCATCCCAAAAATATTAGATTTTAAAAGTGGGACTATAACTCACTTTCACAGATTTTTACTTCGTCGGGAAGTAAGACTTGGCCACTGGTTGATTCATGAACCTATAACAATATATACATATATATCAAAGTATGTTCAAAATATATTTACAACACTTTTAATATATTTTGATGTTTTAAGTTTATTAAGTCAGCTGTCCTCGTTAGTAACCTACAACTAGTTGTCCACAGTTAGATGTACAGAAATAAATCGATAAATATTATCTTGAATCAATCCACGACCCAGTGTATACGTATCTCAATATTGATCACAACTCAAACTATATATATTTTGGAATCAACCTCAACCCTGTATAGCTAACTCCAACATTCACATATAGAGTGTCTATGGTTGTTCCGAAATATATATAGATGTGTCGACATGATAGGTCGAAACATTGTATACGTGTCTATGGTATCTCAAGATTACATAATATACAATACAAGTTGATTAAGTTATGGTTGGAATAGATTTGTTACCAATTTTCACGTAGCTAAAATGAGAAAAATTATCCAATCTTGTTTTACCCATAACTTCTTCATTTTAAATCCGTTTTGAGTGAATCAAATTGCTATGGTTTCATATTGAACTCTATTTTATGAATCTAAACAGAAAAAGTATAGGTTTATAGTCGGAAAAATAAGTTACAAGCCATTTTTATAAAGGTAGTCATTTCAGTCGAAAGAACGACGTCTAGATGACCATTTTAGAAAACATACTTCCACTTTGAGTTTAACCATAATTTTTGGATATAGTTTCATGTTCATAATAAAAATCATTTTCTCAGAATAACAACTTTTAAATCAAAGTTTATCATAGTTTTTAATTAACTAACCCAAAACAGCCCGCGGTGTTACTACGACGGCGTAAATCCGATTTTACGGTGTTTTTCGTGTTTCCAGGTTTTAAATCATTAAGTTAGCATATCATATAGATATAGAACATGTGTTTAGTTGATTTTAAAAGTCAAGTTAGAAGGATTAACTTTTGTTTGCGAACAAGTTTAGAATTAACTAAACTATGTTCTAGTGATTACAAGTTTAAACCTTCGAATAAGATAGCTTTATATGTATGAATTGAATGATGTTATGACCATCAATACTACCTTAAGTTCCTTGGATAAACCTACTGGAAAAGAGAAAAATGGATTTAGCTTCAACGGATCCTTGGATGGCTCGAAGTTCTTGAAGCAGAATCATGACACGAAAACAAGTTCAAGTAAGATCATCACTTGAAATAAGATTGTTATAGTTATAGAAATTGAACCAAAGTTTGAATATGATTATTAACTTGTATTAGAATGATAACCTACTGTAAGAAACAAAGATTTCTTGAGGTTGGATGATCACCTTACAAGATTGGAAGTGAGCTAGCAAACTTGAAAGTATTCTTGATTTTATGTAACTAGAACTTGTAAAATATATGAAGAACACTTAGAACTTGAAGATAGAACTTGAGAGAGATCAATTAGATGAAGAAAATTGAAGAATGAAAGTGTTTGTAGGTGTTTTTGGTCGTTGTTGTATGGATTAGATATAAAGGATATGTAATTTTGTTTTCATGTAAATAAGTCATGAATGATTACTCATATTTTTGTAATTTTATGAGATATTTCATGCTAGTTGCCAAATGATGGTTCCCACATGTGTTAGGTGACTCACATGGGCTGCTAAGAGCTGATCATTGGAGTGTATATACCAATAGTACATATATCTAAAAGCTGTGTATTGTACGAGTACGAATACGGGTGCATACGAGTAGAATTGTTGATGAAACTAAACGAGGATGTAATTGTAAGCATTTTTGTTAAGTAGAAGTATTTTGATAAGTGTATTGAAGTCTTTCAAAAGTGTATAAATACATATTAAAACACTACATGTATATACATTTTAACTGAGTCGTTAAGTCATCGTTAGTCGTTACATGTAAGTGTTGTTTTGAAACCTTTAGGTTAACGATCTTGTTAAATGTTGTTAACCCAATGTTTATAATATCAAATGAGATTTTAAATTATTATATTATCATGATATTATCATGTATGAATATCTCTTAATATGATATATATACATTAAATGTCTTTACAACGATAATCGTTACATATATGTCTCGTTTAAAAATCATTAAGTTAGTAGTCTTGTTTTTACATATGTAGTTCATTGTTAATATACTTAATGATATGTTTACTTATCATAGTATCATGTTAACTATATATATATCCATATATATGTCATCATATAGTTTTTACAAGTTTTAACGTTCGTGAATCACCGGTCAACTTGGGTGGTCAATTGTCTATATGAAACATATTTCAATTAATCAAGTCTTAACAAGTTTGATTGCTTAACATGTTGGAAACATTTAATCATGTAAATATCAATCTCAATTAATATATATAAACATGGAAAAGTTCGGGTCACTACAATGTGAGTCACCTAACACATGTGGGAACCATCATTTGGCAACTAGCATGAAATATCTCATAAAATTACAAAAATATGAGTAATCGTTCATGAATTATTTACATGAAAACAAAATTACATATCCTTTATATCTAATCCATACACCAACGACCAAAAACACCTACAAACACTTTCATTCTTCAATTTTCTTCATCTAATTGATCTCTCTCAAGTTCTATCTTCAAGTTATAAGTGTTCTTCATAAATTCCAAAAGTTCTAGTTTCATAAAATCAAGAATACTTCCAAGATTGCAAGTTTACTTCCAAGTTTTCTAAATCCATTCCAAGTAATCATCCAAGATCAAGAAACCTTTGTTACTTACAGTAGGTTATATTTCTAATACAAGGTAATAATCATATTCAAACTTTAATTCAATTTCTATAACTATAACAATCTTATTTCGAGTGGAAAGCTTACTTGAAATTGTTTTCATGTCATGATTCTGCTTAAAGAACTTTCAAGCCATCTAAGGATCCTTTGAAGCTAGATCCATTTTTCTCATTTCCAGTAGGTTTATCCAAGGAACTTGAGGTAGTAATGATGTTCATAACATCATTCGATTCATACATAAAAAGCTGTCTTATTCAACGTTATAAACTTGTAATCACTAGAACATAGTTTAGTTAATTCTAAACTTGTTCGCAAATAAAGTTAATCCTTCTAACTAGACTTTTAAAATTAACTAAACACATGTTTTATATCTATATGAAATGCTAACTTAATGATTTAAAACCCGGAAACACGATAAACACCATAAAACTGGATATACGCCGTCGCAGTAAAACCGGGGGCTGTTTTGGTTGGGATAATTAAAAGCTAAGAAGAACTTTGATTTAAAATCTATACTTCTGGAAAAATGATTTTTCTTATGAACATGAAACTATATCCAAAAATCATGGTTAAACTCAAAGTGAAAGTATGTTTTTCAAAATGGTCATCAAGATGTCGTTCTTTCGACGAAAATGACTACCTCTTTCAAAAACGACTTGTAACTTGTATTTCCGACTATAAACTAATACTTTTTCTATTTAGATTCATAAATTTAAGTTCAATACGAAACTGTGGCCACTAGAATCACTCAAAACGGATTAGAAACGAAGAAATGGCGAGTAAAACAAGATTGATAAAAACTACTCATTTTACCTACGTGAAAGTTAGTAATAAATCTATTCTAACCATAACCTAATCAACTTATATTGTATATTATGTAATCTTGAGATACTATAAACACGTATACAATGTTTCGACCTATCATGTCGACCCATATATATATATATATATATATATATATATATATATATATATATATATATTGCGGAACAACCGTAGACACTCTATATGTGAATGTTGGAGTTAGTTATACAGGGTTGAGGTTGATTCCAAAATATATATATAGTTTGAGTTGTGATCAATACTGAGATACGTATACACTGGGTCGTGGATTGATTCAAGATAATATTTA
The DNA here is from genome assembly GCF_046630445.1 of Rutidosis leptorrhynchoides. Lineage (NCBI taxonomy): Eukaryota > Viridiplantae > Streptophyta > Magnoliopsida > Asterales > Asteraceae > Rutidosis > Rutidosis leptorrhynchoides. The sequence continues at coordinate 225,573,898 of NC_092338.1, read as the reverse complement.
TCAATTTATTTCTGTACATCTAACTGTGGACAACTAGTTGTAGGTTACTAACGAGGACAGCTGACTTAATAAACTTAAAATATCAAAATGAATTAAAAGTATTGTAAATATATTTTGAACATACTTTGATATATATGTATATATTGTTATAGGTTCGTGAATCAACCAGTGGCCAAGTCTTACTTCCCGACGAAGTAAAAATCTGTGAATGTGAGTTATAGTCCCACTTTTAAAATCTAATATTTCTGGAATGAGAATACATGCAGGTTTTATAAATGATTTACAAAATAGACACAAGTACGTGAAACTATATTCTATGGTTGAATTATCGAAATCGAATATGCCCTTTTTTATTAAGTCTGGTAATCTAAGAATTAGGGAACAGACACCCTAATTGACGCGAATCCTAAAGATAGATCTATTGGGCCTAACAAACCCCATCCAAAGTACCGGATGCTTTAGTATTTCGAAATTTATATCATATCCGAAGGGTATCCCGGAATGATGGGGATATTCTTAAATATGCATCTTGTTAATGTCGGTTACCAGGTGTTCATCATATGAATGATTTTTATCTCTATGTATGGGATGTGTATTGAAATATAAAATCTTGTGGTCTATTGTTACGATTTGATATATATAGGTTAAACCTATAACTCACCAACATTTTTGTTGACGTTTAAAGCATGTTTATTCTCAGGTGAATACTAAGACCTTCCGCTGTTGCATACTAAAATAAGGACAAGATTTGGAGTCCATGTTTGTATGATATTGTGTAAAAACTGCATTCAAGAAACTGATTTTGATGTAACATATTTGTATTGTAAACCATTATGTAATGGTCGTGTGTAAACAGGATATTTTAGATTATCATTATTTGATAATCTACGTAAAGCTTTTTAAACCTTTATTTATGAAATAAAGGTTATGGTTTGTTTTAAAAATGAATGCAGTCTTTGAAAAAACGTGTCATATAGAAGTCAAAACCTCGCAACGAAATCAATTAATATGGAACGTTTTTAATCAATAAGAATGGGACATTTCAGTTATGCTTAAGGTATCACCTTGGAAATGTGTTATTCATTTTGGAAATCGGGAGAAATTGAACCCAAGATACATTGGGGCATTCAAGATTGAAAAACGCATTGGGTCGGTGGCCTATCGACTTGAACTACCTCCACAATTAAAAAAGATTCACAACACCTTTCATGTTTCAAACTTGAAGAAATGTCTAGCTACCGAAGATCTCATTATTCCTTTAGATGAGATTAAAATTGACGAGAAACTAAATTTCATCGAAGAACCCGTCGAAATTATGGATCGTGAGGTCAAACGACTCAAACAAAGTAAGATACCAATCATTAAGGTCCGATGGAATGCTCGTAGAGGGCCTGAATTTACTTGGGAACGAGAAGACCAAATGAAGCTGAAGTACCCACATTTGTTTCCCGATATCGCATGTTAACTAGGTACTATTCTAAATTTCGGGACGAAATTTAATTTAACGGGTGTGTAATGTAACGACCCGGATTTTTTCGCTAATATATAGAAGATTAATATTTACATAATTAATGTTTCCAACATGTTAAGCAATCAAACTCATTAAAATTTGGTTATTTGAAATGAATTTTATACAAATGTTTGGCCACCCAGTCTGTCTGACGATTCACGAACGTCATAACTCGAAATAATTATATAATGATGTATATATGGATATATATATATATATGTACTTATGATTTGATAAAATGATATTTAAGTATCTCATTACATATAATAACAATTGGTTATATACATAAAATGAGATTACTAACTTAAAGACTTCAAGACTATATACATATATATAACGATTAACGTTGTAATAACTTCTAAATTAAAATGTATGTATATGTATTGTATTAATATGTATTAATACACTTTTGAAAGACTTAATAACATATATAAATATATTTATACTCAATAAATATAGCTATACTCATTTTCTCATTCAATTCTATCAAGAATTCTATTCGTATTCATTCGGTATGTATACCCGTATCATACACAACTCTTAGATGTATATCCTATTGGCATATACACATCAAAATACCATATAATCAACCCTAGATTCTGACCTCAAAGAGAGGTAACCTTAATTGGATGCTAGCATGGAAATTTATACAAAATAACAAACTTGAATTTTGTTTTTGTCTCCCCCATGTTTCACACCAAAATGGGGATAAATACACATCCATTTGATTCAAGTTTACTACATAATTTACCCTCTAAACACACATACTCAAACCCTCTCATAACCTTCATCATATTTAGCCACCATTGGGTCATAAGCTAAGCCTTAAACACCATAAGAAAAACCAATCAAGAACACTTCATGAAGATCATCCATTTCAAGTCTATACTTTCAATCTTTTGAATCCATTTCAAAAACTCTTTGAAGATCATGAATTTATCATTCATCTCAGCTAATTTCTATGTTTTAATCAAGGTAATAAACATACTCAAACTTTGGTTCAATTCATTTAATCATAACTATCTTAAATCAAGATAGGTTTCTTACTTGAAACTTTTATTGATTCCAAGCTTCTATTTCAAGATTTTCTAAGCTATCAAGGACACCATCAACTCAAAGATCCTTTCCTTATTTTTCCAGTAACATCACTCTTTAAACTTGAGGTAGTAACCTTATTCGAAATCTCGTTCAATTCATATTCATATAGCTATCTTATTTTGAGTTATAACTAATAACAACAAGAACATAGTTTAGATTATTTCTAAAATTGTTTGCAAATAAACTTAATCCTTCTAACTTGACTTTTAAAATACTTCAACACATGTATTATGACTATATATCAAGCTAACATAAGGATATAAAACTTGTAAACACGAAGAACACCTTAAAATCGAATATACGCCGTCTTAGTCGAACGAGGGCTGTTTTGGGTTTAATTTTAAAAACCTATCTTAAACTTTGAATTAAAAGATTTCCTTTGGTGAAAAATCTTATTTTATATGGATATGAAATATATCCAAAATTCAGGGTTAAACTCTAAGTGGAAGTATGTTTTTCAAAAGGGTCATCAAGATGTCGTTCTTACGACGGATATGACTATCTTCTCTTATTTGACACCTAAGCTGTATTTTTGACTATAAACCTATACTTTTTCTATTAAGATTAATAATGTTGAGTTCGATACGAAACCATGGCAACTCGAATCACTCAAAACGGATTTTTAACGAAGAAATTATGGGTAAAACAAAATTGGATATTTTTCTTAATTTTTAGCTACGGACATGATTCATAAAAATGGATGCTAACCTTATCCTAGCTAACTTACCTTGTATCCTACATGTATTTATACATGTCTTGTTCCCGAACTTATGGAAATACAATTTATAATAGTCGTGATTAAGTTCTACGACAATATATTATAGTCTTAATAAAGATCGTAAGGCACCATATATATATATGACTTGATCACCGTGGATCCGTATACAGCATTTTGACATATCATTTTGATTTCTTCTATATATATTATTGGAACGAACTATAAGACACCATTGGCAGTAATTTCGAGCTAGCTGTGGGTCGAAGTGGATTCCAAAATATTATATACTTTGAGTTGTGATCGAGCCTGAGACATGTATACAATGGGTCGCGGATTGCTTCAGACAATATACATATTATGTGTCTTATTATATTAAGACAATATATTATAGTGTTAGTGAATTCTAACACAATATACGCATTTATATTTATATATATATTTATACTATTGTACTATTGGACTATTGGACTACGAACGTTGGACTACTAACAATGGACAATTAAAATTATCACAAGTATCATAAGTATGAAATATTAATTATATATATATATATCTTGACACAAGAATATTATTATTAGGTTCGTGAATTTGTCAAAGGTCAAGTCTTACCACCATCTATTCGGAAATCATCACAAGTGAGTTATAGTCCCATTTTTACTATCTAAATTATTTTGGGATGAGAATACATGCAAAATTTATAAATGTTTTACAAAATAAGCACAAGTTCATGGAACTACATTCTACGATTGTTTTGTTATACCGGATATCTGTACTTATTATTATTATGCTTGGTAACCTAAGAATTAGTGAAAAACACTAATTGACGCGAATCCTAAAGGTAGATCTACGGGCACCAACCACCCCCATTTTCGAATACTGGAAATGCTTTAGTACTTAGAAGGGTTCTTGTCATACATTTGAATAGTGGAATGTATGATGCCATATATCTTAAGCGCTCTATGTTAAGGTCGGTTACCAGGCGACTCATCGTATGAATGATTTTTGCAGTTGTAATGATCTTGCGCATTTAATTAAATGAACTCGTGTGGCTTATTAAATATTATGATTATTTATTAGAAATTAAACCTATGACTCACCAACATTTTTGTTGACGTTTTTAAGCATGTTTATTCTCAGGTGAATATTAAAAATGCTTCCGCTGTCGTATGCCAACCAAAGATCAAGATTTGAAGTCGGCATAATTGTTTATATTGTTTAAAACTTGCATTCAGAGTGTTTGTTGTAATATATTTGATCATATTTTAATGGGTTGTGTAAAAACTTATTTATTTGAGGAGATTGTCTTTGATAGACAATATAAATTATGTCATTAAGACCTTTATTCAATAATAAAGGATATGGTTGTTTTTAAAAATGAATGCAAGATTTGAAAAACGTCTCATATAGAGGTCAAAACCTCGCAAAGAAACCAATTAATATGAAACGTTTATAATTAATATGAACGGGGCATTTCAGATACTCCACAAACTGACCTACTGGCCTTTAACTCGTCCACAGATGAAATTACCAAAATACCCATCAAAATATCTGGATGAAAGAGCTGAATCCGGCTACAGTAGAGAGTGTGCCACGCGCACTCTTAGGTGTGCGCTGAGCGCACTAAGCCTAGCTCAGCTTCTGACTTCTGTTCAACTGCACAATCATTCCCACACTTTATGTACTCTATTTACACTGCTGTAAAATGAAGATTAGGGTCTTACAATCTTCGTGTCGGTTTGGAACATCGATACAGTAGCGTCAGTGGGTTGATTCCGGTTAAGGCATCACGGTGCTCTCAGTCTAGCCGAGTAGGTCTCGCCAAACACTTGTTCTAAGTGTTTCTTCACGGTCATGACTATGATGATTGGCTTTACGGTGCCTAGTTGTGATTATCTTGACCGGCTGTACAGTGCCGGTTTCATGTGTGTCATCCAGGTTCTTAGTCTTGTCATTTGTCCGTCATGGTGGAATATCCGAGAAGACGTTAGACGGATGACGAGAAAAGGAGTTGGCAATCCGGGACGCGTAGTGCCGGGTATGATTTTTGCCGAGATGCTTCCCTATTTTGAGACGGATCATTATGCGTATCATTAAGTCCCCCCAGTTTGATGAGGGTAGCCAGAAGGGCTACCGTTGTCAAACTTCTGAGACAAGGCCACGCTTTTTTATTGGATGTGCATTTAATGCTCGTCAGCGTGAAAAGACCGTTTCTGCAGACGCGCCTCCTTTTTATGCTTTTTTCCTTTTATCGACGTCATGGAACATTTTCCCAGGAGCAATTTTTCCATTTTCGTCATTACTCCTTATTTTCTTTCTTGATGGCTATAAATAGCCTTGCTTTTCTCCTGAGTTTTTCACTTTTTTACCCCCAACTGTTATACATTTTTGTTCTTCAATACTACTTTTATAAATCCTCAGCCTTCGAAAGTTGCCTTTCAATGTTATGAATAACCCATTTTCAACCGTTACCACGCCTTTTCGGGTTGGAAGCTTGAGTATGCCGTGAGCAGTAGATGCTATGGCACCGAACTTTTTGAAATATTGCCTCCCTAGTATTACGTTCGTAGCGGTCACAGATTTAACGACATAGATGTAGTGACCCGAACTTTTCCATGTTTATATATATATTAAATGAAATTGTTATTTACATTATTAAGTGTTTCCAACATATTAAGCAATCAAACTTGTTAAGACATGATTAATTGAAATATGTTTCATATAGACAGTTGACCACCCAAGTTGACCGGTGATTCACGAACGTTAAAACTTGTAAAAACTATATGATGACATATATATGGTTATATATATAGTTAACATGATATTATGATAAGTAAACATATCATTAAGTATATTAATAATGAACTACATATGTAAAAACAAGACTACTAACTTAATGATTTTGAAACGAGACATATATGTAATGATTATCGTTGTAACGACATTTAATGTATATATATCATATTAAGAGATATTTGTACATCATAATATCATGATAGTATAATAATTTAAAATCTCATTTGATATTATAAACATTGGGTTAGCAACATTTAACAAGATCGTTAACCTAAAGGTTTCAAAACAACACTTAAATGTAACGACTAACGATGACTTAACGACTCAGTTTAAATGTATATACATGTAGTGTTTTAATATGTATTCATACACTTTTGAAAGACTTCAAGACACTTATCAAAATACTTCTACTTAACAAAAATGCTTACAATTACATTCTCGTTCAGTTTCATCAACAATTCTACTCGTATGCACCCGTATTCGTACTCGTACAATACACAACTTTTAGATGTATGTACTATTGGTATATACACTCCAATGATCAGATCTTAGCAGCCCATGTGAGTCACCTAACACATGTGGGAACCATCATTTGGCAACTAGCATGAAATATCTCATAAAATTACAAAAATATGAGTAATCATTCATGACTTATTTACATGAAAACAAAATTGCATATCCTTTATATCTAATCCATACACCAACGACCAAAAACACCTACAAACACTTTCATTCTTCAATTTTATTCATCTAATTGATCTCTCTCAAGTTCTATCTTCAAGTTCTAAGTGTTCTTCATAAATTCTACAAGTTCTAGTTTCATAAAATCAAGAATACTTCCAAGTTTGCTAGCTTACTTCCAATCTTGTAGAGTGATCATCCAACCTCAAGAAATCTTTCTTATTTATAGTAAGATATCTTTCTAATACAAGGTAATACTCATATTCAAACTTTGATTCAATTTCTATAACTATAACAATCTTATTTCGAGTGAAAATCTTACTTGAACTGTTTTCGTGTCATGATTCTTCTTCAAGAACTTTCAAGCCATCCAAGGATCCTTTGAAGCTAGATCTATTTTTCTCATTTCCAGTAGCTTTATCCAGAAAACTTGAGGTAGTAATGATGTTCATAACATCATTCGATTCATACATATAAAGCTATCTTATTCGAAGGTTTAAACTTGTAATCACTAGAACATAGTTTAGTTAATTCTAAACTTGTTCGCAAACAAAAGTTAATCCTTCTAACTTGACTTTTAAAATCAACTAAACACATGTTCTATATCTATATGAAATGCTAACTTAATGATTTAAAACCTGAAAACACGAAAAACACCGTAAAACCGAATTTACGCCGTCGTAGTAACACCGCTTGCTATTTTGGGTTAGTTAATTAAAAACTATGATAAAATTTGATTTAAAAGTTGTTCTTCTGGGAAAATGATTTTTCTTATGAACATGAAACTATATCCGAAAATCATGGTTAAACTCAAAGTGGAAGTATGTTTTCTAAAATGGTCATCTAGACATCGTTCTTTCGACTGAAATGACTACCTTTACAAAAATGACTTGTAACTTATATTTCCGACTATAAACCTATAATTTTTCTGTTTAGATTCATAAAATAGAGTTCAATATGAAACCATAGCAATTTGATTCACTCAAAACGGATTTAAAATGAAGAAGTTATGGGTAAAACAAGATTGGATAATTTTTCTTGTTGTAGCAACGTGAAAATTGGTAACAAATCTATATTAATCATATCCTAGTTAACTTATATTGTATTATACATGTATTCTAATATATTATGTAATCTTGGGATACCATAGACACATATGCAAATGTTTTGACATATCATATCGACCCATGTGTATATATTATTTGGAACAACCATAGACACTCTATATGCAGTAATGTGGGAGTTAGCTATACAGGGTTGAGGTTGATTCCAAAAATATATATACTTTGAGTTGTGATCTAGCCTGAGACGTGTATACACTGGGTCGTGGATTGATTCAAGATAATATATATCAATTTTTTTTCTGTACATCTAACGTTGGACAACTAGTTGTAGGTTACTAACGAGGACAGCTGACTTAATAAACTTAAAACATCAAAATGTATTAAAAGTGTTGTAAATATATTTTGAATATACTTTGATATATATGTACATATTTGATATAGGTTCGTGAATCGACCAGTGGCCAAGTCTTACTTCCCGACGAAGTAAAAATCTGTGAAAGTGAGTTATTGTCCCACTTTTAAAATCTAATAATTTTGGGATGAGAATACATGCAGGTTTTATAAATGATTTACAAAATAGACACAAATACGTGAAACTACATTCTATGGTTGAATTATCGAAATCGAATATGCCCCTTTTTATTGAGTCTGGTAATCTAAGAATTAGGGAACAGACACCCTAATTGACGCGAATCATAAAGATAGATCTATTGGGTCTAACAAACCCCATCCAAAGTACCGGATGCTTTAGTACTTTGAAATTTATATCATATCCGAAGGGTGTCCCGGAATGATGGGGATATTCTTATATATGCATCTTGTTAATGTCGGTTACCAGGTGTTCACCATATGAATGATTTTTATCTCTATGTATGGGATGTATATTGAAATATGAAATCTTGTGGTCTATTGTTACGATTTGATATATATAGGTTAAACCTATAACTCACCAACATTTTTGTTGACGTTTAAAGCATGTTTATTCTCAGGTGAATATTAAGAGCTTCCGCTGTTGCATACTAAAATAAGGACAAGATTTGGAGTCCATGTTTGTATGATATTATGTAAAAACTGCATTCAAGAAACATATGTCGATGTAATATATTTCTATTGTAAACCATTATGTAATGGTCGTGTGTAAACAGTATATTTTAGATTATCATTATTTGATAATCTACGTAATGCTTTTGAAACCTTTATTGATAAAATAAAGGTTATGATTGTTTTAAAAATGAATGCAGTCTTTGAAAAATGTCTCATATAGAGGTCAAAACCTAGCAACGAAATCAATTAATATGGAACGTTTATAATCAATATGAACGGGACATTTCAGTTGGTATCCGAGTGTTGGTCTTAGAGAACTAGAATTTAGTATTAGTGTGTCTTATCGAGTTTGTTAGAATGCATTAGTGAGTTTGGACTTCAACCGTGTTTACTTGAAAAATGATTGCTTAACAAATTTTGTTGGAAACTATATATTTTTAACATGTGAATATTATGTGATATATTAATCTCTTAATGCGTTTGATATTATGTGATAGATGTCTACCTCTAGAACAAGTCCCATTGACTCACCTAATAATAATGAAGAGTCAAATGTAAATTGGAATGATTCGTGGACTGATTCACAAGTTCCCGAAGAGGAACCGGAAGAAGAGTCGGAACCGGAAGAAGATTCGGAACCGGAAGAAGAAATAGGACCAGTGGGGGAAATAATAAAACGGTTAAGTAGAAGAAAATCGTCAACCAACCGACCAAAGTTAATTATGGTCAATGGTGTTTCCGCCAAGGAAGCAAAGTATTGGGAGGATTACCAATTCTCCGATGAATCGGATCCCGACAAGGATTCCGATGATGTTATAGAAATTACCCCAACACAATTTAATAAGGCAAAAGAGATCAATAAGGGAAAGGGCATAAAAATTGAGAAATTTGATTCCAAACCCAATGAACTTTATATGTATCGTCAACACCCGTATTTCTTAAGTTGTGACAATAACCCGGGAACCTCTAAACCACCAGGTTTTTCTAAACCAATGTGGAAAACGACGGCTCGTATTAGGGGAACATCATATATCCCTAGAAACTTGGCAAAACTAACCAAAACCAAAGAAGAAGAAACGAGCGAGTCAGAATAAGATAGTTGTATTCGTGTGGTGTAATATATGTAATATAGTGTGCTTATGCTTTATGATATATGTAAAAATTGCTTGTATTAATAAGTATTTTTTTTTATGAATCTAACTCTTGTCTATTTTACAGTATAAAAACACAAAATGGATAGACAACCCAATATTTTAAGAGTCCTACCCGGAGACATGATTGATGAAATCTTGTCTAGAGTCGGTGAGAATTCCTCGGCACAGCTATTTAAGGCGAGATTAGTTTGTAAGACATTCGAAGAATGTTCCAAGAATGCCTTGATTTATAAAAGGCTTTTGTTCGAAAGATGAGGGATATCACATTGGGAAATCCATAAGTTACGATGTGTTTACTTTGACGCATATATTGCGGGGAACCCAAATGCTATTTTACGCAACGGGTTAAGAAATGATTTTGACTCAATATATCCGAATATAGGACTTCGTGATTTAGAAAAAGCGGCTAACATGCAACATAAAGAAGCATGTTATGCTTACAGGTTAGTAATGTTCGCTTCTCACCAAAGTAAGAACAAGAACATCGGGCTACAACTATTAAACAAAACGTTCCCACAAGTGATGGAGTCGGTAATTGGGGTAAGAAATGAGGTTTTTAGGTTATTACGAGACTGTTGGTCATTACGTAACCTTCATCCTTTTGATGACGTTACAACACATTGTCTTACTATCGGTCACAACGGTTATGTTCCACAAAACCAAGGATGGGAAGTGGTATTAGTAAAACCAGAATGCATGACTTGTTTCTGGACGTATGAATTACATGTCTTTATTGCCTTTGCTGAACGCCTTATTTATTAACTAGAATTATCTTCGCAACTACTTTGTATCAAAGTTTTATGTGCTATATTTCATGCTATATGTAAAAAAAAGCGGTATTGTAAGTTTGCAAATTATTGTATAAAGGTTTGAATATGATATATTTTTTTTTGTGATTAGTTTTTCATATAGAATTGTAGTAGTTGAAATGGTATGTTAGCTACTAAGTATGAACTTAACGGGTAGGTACTACCCGAATTAAAGAGTATAAAATGCTAATATGAAGAAAGAGCTTTTATAAATAAGTTCATATTACGCTACGAGATACTATTGACTACTCTTGATATTCTATATGATTAACTCGTTTCATTTGACTATTTTGAAGGAAATGGCACCGACCACTCGACACACCTTGAATATGAGCGAAGAGGAATTTCGTGCCTTTCTTGCTTCAAACATAGCCGCAGTACAGGCTGCGTAACATACCAACAATAACTTTGGATCTAGCAGTACAGGAAATCGTGTAGGATGCACCTACAAAGAATTCACTGCCTGCAAACCTTTGGAATTTGATGGAACCGAAGGACCGATCGGATTAAAACGGTGGATCGAGAAGGTCGAATCGGTGTTTGCCATAAGTAAGTGTACTGAAGAGGACAAAGTGAAGTATGCTACGCATACCTTCACAGGTTCTGCGTTAACATGGTGGAATACCTATCTAGAGCAAGTGGGAAAAGATGATGCTTACGCACTACCGTGGTCAGCATTCAAGCACTTGATGAACGAGAAGTACCATCCCAGAACCGAGGTCAATAAGCTCAAGACAGAACTTAGAGGGTTACGAACCCAAGGATTTGATATTACCACGTATGAAAGTCGATTCACATAATTATGCATATTGTGTCCGGGAGGGTTCGAAGATGAGGAAGAGAAGATCGACGCGTTTGTGAAAGGATTACCGGAAAGAATCCAAGAAGATATAATTTCACACGAGCCCGCCTCCATACAACAGGCATGTAGAATGGCTCACAGACTAGTGAACCAGATTGAAGAAAGAATTAAAGAACAGACTGCTGAAGAGGCCAATGTGAAGCAAGTCAAAAGAAAGTGGGAGGAAAATGGTGATAAAAATCACCAATACAACAACAACAGCAATTACAACAATAATAGCAACAACTATCCCAACAATTGCAACATCAATCGCAACTACAAAAAACGGCCCAACAACAATAACAACAACAACAGCAACTACAACAATCATCCCAACAACAATAATAACCGCAACAACAACAACAATCAGAAGCAGCTATGCCAAAGGTGTGAAAAGTATCACTCGGGGTTCTGCACCAAATTTTGCAACAAGTGTAAAAGAAATGGTCATAGCGCGGCGAAGTGTGAGGTCTACGGACCAGGGGTTAACAGAACGAAAGGAACAAATGGTGTTGGAACGAGTAATGGCGGAGCAAGTAGTGTCGGAGCAAGTTATGCCAATGTAGTTTGTTATAAATGTGGAAAACCGGGCCACATTATTAGAAATTGCCCGAACCAGGAGAACACGAATGGACAAGGCCACGGAAGAGTTTTCAATATTAATGCGGCAGAGGCACAGGAAGACCCGGAGCTTGTTACGGGTACGTTTCTTATTGACAATAAATCTGCTTACGTTTTATTTGATTCGGGTGCGGATAGAAGCTATATGAGTAGAGATTTTTGTGCTAAATTAAGTTGTCCATTGACGCCTTTGGATAGTAAATTTTTACTCGAATTAGCAAATGGTAAATTAATTTCAGCAGATAAGATATGTCAGAATCGAGAAATTAAACTGGTTAGCGAAACATTTAAGATTGACTTGATACCAGAAGAGTTAGGGAGTTTTGATGTGATAATCTGTATGGACTGGTTGAAAGAAGTGAAAGCAGAGATTGTTTGTTACAAAAATGCAATTCGCATTAAACGAGAAAAAGGAAAACCCTTAATGGTGTACGGAGAAAAGGGCAACACGAAGCTACATCTTATTAGTAATTTGAAGGCACAAAAACTAATAAGAAAAGATTACTATGCTGTTCTAGCACACGTCGAGAAAGTACAAACTGAAGAAAAGAGCATCAATGATGTTCCCGTCGCAAAAGAATTTCCCGATGTATTTCCGAAAGAATTACCGGGATTACCCCCACATCGATCCGTTGAATTTCAAATAGATCTTGTACCAGGAGCTGCACCAATCACTCGTGCTCCTTACAGACTTGCACCCAGCGAGATGAAAGAACTGCAAAGCCAATTACAAGAACTTTTAGAGCGTGGTTTCATTCGACCAAGCACATCACCGTAGGGAGCTCCTGTTTTGTTTGTCAAGAAGAAAGATGGTACATTTAGGTTGTGTATCGACTACCGAGAGTTGAACAAACTTACCATCAAGAACCGCTACCCACTACCGAGAATCGACGACTTATTTGATCAACTACAAGGCTCATCTATTTATTCAAAGATTGACTTACGTTCCGGGTATCATCAAATGCGGGTGAAAGAAGATGATATTACAAAGACTGCTTTTAGAACACGTTACCGTCATTACGAGTTTATGGTCATGCCGTTTGGTTTAACTAATGCACCAGCTGTGGTCATGGACCTTATGAACCGAGTGTGTGGACCATACCTTGACAAGTTTGTCATTGTTTTCATTGATGACATACTTATTTACTCAAAGAATGACCAAGAACACGGTGAACGTTTGAGAAAGGTGTTAGAAGTATTGAGGAAGGAAGAATTGTACGCTAAGTTTTCAAAGTGTGTATTTTGGTTGGAAGAAGTTCAATTCCTCGGTCACATAATGAATAAAGAAGGTATTAAGGTGGATCCGGCAAAGATAGAAACTGTTGAAAAGTGGGAAACCCCGAAAACTCCGAAACACATACGCCAGTTTTTAGGACTAGCTGGTTACTACAGAAGGTTCATCCAAGACTTTTCCAGAATAGCAAAACCCTTGACTGCATTAACGCATAAAGGGAAGAAATTTGAATGGAAGGATGAACAAGAGAAAGCGTTTCAGTTATTGAAGAAAAAGATAACTACGGCACCTATATTGTCATTGCCTGAAGGGAATGATGATTTTGTGATTTATTGTGACGCATCAAAGCAAGGTCTCAGTTGTGTATTAATGCAACGAACGAAGGTGATTGCTTATGCGTCTAGACAATTGAAGATTCACGAACAAAATTATACGACGCATGATTTGGAATTAGGCGCGGTTGTTTTTGCATTAAAGACTTGGAGGCACTACTTATATGGGGTCAAAAGTATTATATATACCGACCACAAAAGTCTTTAACACATATTTAATCAGAAACAACTGAATATGAGGCAGCGTAGGTGGATTGAATTGTTGAATGATTACGACTTTGAGATTCGTTACCACCCGGGGAAGGCAAATATGGTAGCCGACGCCTTGAGCAGGAAGGACAGAGAACCCATTCGAGTAAAATCTATAAATATAATGATTTACAATAACCTTACTACTCAAATAAAGGAGGCGCAACAAGGAGTTTTAAAAGAGGAAAATTTAAAGGATGAAATACCCAAAGGATCGGAGAAGCATCTTAATATTCGGGAAGACGGAACCCGGTATAGGGCTGAAAGGATTTGGGTACCAAAATTTAGAGATATGAGAGAAATGGTACTTAGAGAAGCTCATAAAACCAGATACTCAATACATCCTGGAACGGGGAAGATGTACAAGGATCTCAAGAAACATTTTTGGTGGCCGGGTATGATAGCCGATGTTGCTAAATACGTAGGAGAATGTTTGACGTGTTCTAAGGTCAAAGCTGAGCATTAGAAACCATCAGGTCTACTTCAATTACCCGAAATCCCGGAATAGAAATGGGAAAACATTACCATGGATTTCATCACTAAATTGCCAAGGACTGCAAGTGATTTTGATACTATTTGGGTAATAGTTGATCGTCTCACCAAATCATCACACTTCCTGCCAATAAGAGAAGATGACAAGATGGAGAAGTTAGCACGACTGTATTTGAAGGAAGTCGTCTCCAGACATGGAATACCAATCTCTATTATCTCTGATAGGGATGGCAGATTTATTTCAATATTATGGCAGACATTACAGCAAGCATTAGGAACTCGTCTAGACATGAGTACTACCTATCATCCACAAACTGATGGGCAGAGAAAAAGGACGATACAAATGCTTGAAGACATGCTACGAGCATGTGTTATTGATTTCGGAAACAGTTGGGATCGACATCTACCGTTAGCAGAATTTTCCTACAACAACAGCTACCATTCAAGCATTGAGATGGCGCCGCTTGAAGCACTTTATGGTAGAAAGTGCAGGTCTCCAATTTGTTGGAGTGAAGTGGGGGATAGACAGATTACGGGTTCGGAGATAATACAAGAAACTACCGAGAAGATCATCCAAATTCAACAACGCTTGAAAACCGCCCAAAGTCGACAAAAGAGCTACGCTGACATTAAAAGAAAAGATATAGAATTTGAAATTGGAGAGATGGTCATGCTTAAAGTTGCACCTTGGAAAGGTGTTGTTCGATTTGGTAAACGAGGGAAATTAAATCCAAGGTATATTGGACCATTCAAGATTATTGATCGTGTCGGACCAGTAGCTTACCGACTTGAGTTACCTCAACAACTCGCGGCTGTACATAACACTTTCCACATCTCGAATTTGAAGAAATGTTTTGCTAAAGAAGATCTCACTATTCCGTTAGATGAAATCCAAATCAACGAAAAACTTCAATTCATCGAAGAACCCGTCGAAATAATGGATCGTGAGGTTAAAAGACTTAAGCAAAACAAGATACCAATTGTTAAGGTTCAATGGAATGCTCGTAGAGGACCTGAGTTCACCTGGGAACAAAAAGAACAGATGAAAAAGAAATACCCGCATTTATTTCCAGAAGATACGTCAACACCTCCAACTGCTTAAAATTTCGGGACGAAATTTATTTAACTGGTAGGTACTGTAGTGACCCAAACTTTTCCATGTTTTATATATATATATATATATATATATATATATATATATATATATATATATATATATATATATATATATATATATATATATATATATATATATATATATATTAAATTAAATTGTTATTTACATGATTAAGTGTTTCCAACATATTAAGCAATCAAACTTGTTAAGACTTGATTAATTGAAATAGGTTTCATATAGACAATTGACCACCCAAGTTGACTGGTGATTCACGAACGTTAAAACTTGTAAAAACTATATGATGACATATATATGGTTATATATAGTTAAAATAATATTATTATAAGTAAACATATCATTAAGTATATTAATAATGAACTACATATGTAAAAACAAGACTACTAACTTAATGATTTTGAAACGAGACATATATGTAACGATTATCGTTGTAACGACATTTAATGTATATATATCATATTAAGAGATATTCGTACATCATAATATCATGATAATATAATAATTTAAAATCTCATTTGATATTATAAACATTGGGTTAGCAACATTTAACAAGATCGTTAACCTAAAGGTTTCAAAACAACACTTACATGTAACGACTAACGATGACTTAACGACTCAGATTAAATGTATATACATGTAGTGTTTTAATATGTATTCATACACTTTTTAAAGACTTCAAGACACTTATCAAAATACTTCTACTTAACAAAAATGCTTACAATTACATTCTCGTTCAGTTTCATCAACAATTCTACTCGTATGCACCTGTATTCGTACTCGTACAATACATAGCTTTTAGATGTATGTACTATTGGTATATACACTCCAATGATTGGCTCTTATCATCCCATGTGAGTCACCTAACACATGTGGGAACCATCATTTGGCAACTAGCATGAAATATCTCATAAAATTACAAAAATATGAGTAATCATTCATGACTTATTTATATGAAAACAAAATTACATATCCTTTATATCTAATCCATACATCAACGACCAAAAACACCTACAAACACTTTCATTCTTAAATTTTCTTCATCTAATTGATCTCTCTCAAGTTCTATCTTCAAGTTCTAAGTGTTCTTCATAAATTCTACAAGTTTTAGTTTCATAAAATCAAGAATACTTCCAAGTTTGCTAGCTTACTTCCAATCTTGTAGAGTGATCATCCAACCTCAAGAAATATTTCTTATTTACAGTAAGATATCTTTCTAATACAAGGTAATACTCATATTCAAACTTTTATTCAATTTCTATAACTATAACAATCTTATTTCGAGTGAAAATCTTACTTGAACTGTTTTCGTGTCATGATTCTGCTTCAAGAACTTTCAAGCCATCCAAGGATCCTTTAAAGCTAGATCTATTTTTCTCATTTCCAGTAGCTTTATCCAGAAAACTTTAGGTAGTAATGATGTTCATAACATCATTCGATTCATACATATAAAGCTATCTTATTCGAAGGTTTAAACTTGTAATCACTAGAACATAGTTTAGTTAATTCTAAACTTGTTCGCAAACAAAAGTTAATCCTTCTAACTTGACTTTTAAAATCAACTAAACACATGTTCTATATCTATATGAAATGCTAACTTAATGATTTAAAACCTGGAAACACGAAAAACACCGTAAAACCGGATTTACGCCGTCGTAGTAACACCGCGGGCTATTTTGGGTTAGTTAATTAAAAACTATGATAAAATTTGATTTAAAAGTTGTTCTTCTGGGAAAATGATTTTTCATATGAACATGAAACTATATCCAACAATCATGGTTAAACTCAAAGTGGAAGTATGTTTTCTAAAATGGTCATCTAGACATCGTTCTTTCGACTGAAATGACTACCTTTACAAAAATGACTTTTAACTTATATTTCCGACTATAAACCTATAATTTTTCTATTTAGATTCATAAAATAGAGTTCAATATGAAACCATAGCAATTTGATTCACTCAAAACGGATTTAAAATGAAGAAGTTATGGGTAAAACAAGATTGGATAATTTTTCTTGTTGTAGCAACGTGAAAATTGGTAACAAATCTATATTAATCATATCCTAGTTAACTTATATTGTATTATACATGTATTCTAATATATTATGTAATCTTAGGATACCATAGATACGTATGCAAATGTTTTGACATATCATATCGACCCATGTGTATATATTATTTGAAACAACCATAGACACTCTATATGCAGTAATGTGGGAGTTAGCTATACAGGGTTGAGGTTGATTCCAAAAATATATATACTTTGAGTTGTGATCTAGCCTGAGACGTGTATACACTGGGTCGTGGATTGATTTAAGATAATATATATCAATTTTTTTCTGTACATCTAACGTTGGACAACTAGTTGTACGTTACTAACGAGGACAGCTGACTTAATAAACTTAAAATATCAAAATGTATTAAAAGTGTTGTAAATATATTTTGAATATTCTTTGATATATATGTACATATTTGTTATAGGTTTGTGAATCGACCAGTGGCCAAGTCTTACTTCCCGACAAAGTAAAAAATCTGTGAAAGTGAGTTATAGTCCCACTTTTAAAATCTAATAATTTTGGGATGAGAATACATGCAGGTTTTATAAATGATTTACAAAATAGACACAAGTGTGACGACCCGGGAACTTCCGACCAAATTTAAACTTAATCTTTATATGATTTCGATACGATAAGCAAAGTATGTAATGTTGAGTCTAGAAAATTTTGAAACGATGTTCATATATTCAATTGACCTTTGACTGTCCTCGACGATTCACGAAAAACTAATTGTAAACAGATACTTTTATAAATATAAATATATATAAATATATATATGGAAATATAGGATGACATATGATTTATTTGTAGAATAGTAAACGATATAATAAAGTTGATATTTTAAAATGAATCTATATATAAATATATACATAAATATTAAATATTCGAATATATTATAAGTATTACATAATTAATGAAATGTAAGATTAATATATCAAATGATGTTGCAAGTTTAATTTTAGTTGTTATATTGTCAATATTAGTATGGATATAAATACTAACATCAATATTAGTTTTGTGCATATATTATAATTGTAATTTGAATATTATCAATTATTATTAGTATTATTAGTATTATCATTACATATTATTATTACCATTACCATTAAGAATTATTAGTATTATGAATTATTATTATTATTTATATAATTTTTATTAGTTTTAATATTACTATTAATATACTTAGTTATTTATTAATAGCTAATATATAGGGTTAAATTCTGTAAAGATCATGACTAAATTTCTATCCGGCATTAAAATCTTTGATTGTACTAATCCAATAAGAAATTGCAGTAGTTTCATTTTTTTTTTCTTTGTTTTCTTCTTCTGCTATTTTCTCTGATTGATCAATTGTTGACCAAGTTGATCACTAAATTACAACACCAATCAATTCTTGTTACAGTATCCTTTGTGTACCCATCCTTTATCTAAATTTAGTACTAAAATTCATTAATAAAGGATAAATTAAAAAGCCCTGCACCAAAACACCCTGTTCTTGAGTCAAAATACCAAACCCATGAATTTGAATATAATTACAAAAAGTAATATTGCAATTCTGTTAGGAATGATCACTTCTAAACTATCTGTGAGTTTTTAATCCTCAATTCTTTCTATTGAATTCTAATTTTGGAGTCAAAATTTTGGTTTTAAAAGTCAACTGGGTGTTCTTGAATCAAATTCGAATTTGTTTTGATGTTTCCAGTTAATTTGATAATCCATAAAGATTATAGGGATGATTTGCAACATAATTCATGTTGTAATCATAATCTATAACAGTCTTAATCTAAAAATCAACTTTTGAGTTCATGGGTTCTTGACAGTGATATACAAAAACTTGAACTCGAAACAAATTTCAAAAACTAAAAATGCAGAGTTGTTAGGAATCATTTACTTAAACTTTCTGTAAAATCTCAAGTTCCAATTCTTAATAACGAATTCGAATTTGCGAGTCAAAGTTATTTTGTCAAAAGTCAACTAATTTGTTCAACGAGAAATTAGAGCTTGTTTTGATGTTTTAAGTTCAATTGACGATTCCAATAGTTTTTAGGAATGATTTGAAACATATTTCATGTTGTAAAGATTGTCCAAAACGAACTCAAAACTGAAAACATTTTTTTTTTAAGCTACCAGCTTCAGCAGTAGGCTCTTTTTCAGTTTTTTTTTTTAATTTTCTTAATTATAAGAACACTTTTATTTCTTTGTTTCATGTTGTTTACAAGTCATAAATGAAAACCCGAATTCGTTATTTTGATTTTTGAAGTTCCATGGTTGAATGGATTTAAGGTAGAAGATGAAGAAGATGAGTCAAGTTGAAATAGATAATAGATATATATATATTTGGGTTGCATACTAAATAAGAAAGACATGAATGGCATAATGGTTAAGGGTGTTTGTGAGTGAGCGAGAGGTCTCGGGTTCAAATCCAGTTCGGGACATTTTTTTTAGAAAGGCTTTTGAAGGTAGATTTCATTACCAAAATTATTATTATTATTATTATTGTTATTGTTACTAAAATTATAATTTTTATCATTATCATTATTACTAATATATGTATTATTACTATTATTATGATTAGAATTATTATTATCAAAATAACACAAACTATTATTATTATTATTATTATTATTATTATTATTATTATTAGTATTAGTATCATTATGTACTTATTAGTATTATTAAAATCATTTTTAATATATATATATATATATATATATATATATATATATATATATATATATATATATATATATATATATATATATATATATATATAACACATAATTTAAGATATAATATAAGTATACGTTTTTAAATGGAATTTAGTATAAATTCTATATAACTACAAATACATAAATAATATATAGTAATAAATGAAATTATGTGATTTCCATTATATGTGTTAATAGATATATAAATGATATAGGTTCGTGAATCCAAGGTCAACCCTACAGTTGTTCAATGTCGTCATATGTATTTTTACTACAAAATACAGTATGGTGAGTTTCATTTGCTCCCTTTTTAAATGCTTTTGCAATATATATTTTTGGGCTGAGAATACATGCAGGTTTTATAAATGATTTACAAAATAGACACAAGTACGTGAAACTACATTCTATGGTTGAATTATCGAAATCGAATATGCCCCTTTTTATTAAGTCTGGTAATCTAAGAATTAGGGAACAGACACCCTAATTGACGCGAATCCTAAAGATAGATCTATTGGGCCTAACAAACCCCATCCAAAGTACCGGATGCTTTAGTACTTCGAAATTTATATCATGTCCGAAGGAGGATCCCGGAATGATAGGGGATATTCTTATATGCATCTTGTTAATGTCGATTACCAGGTGTTCAATCCATATGAATGATATTTTTGTCTCTATGCATGGGACGTATATTTTTGAAAAATGAAAATCTTGTGGTCTATTAAAATGATGGAAATGATTATTTATGTTAAACTAATGAACTCACCAACCTTTTGGTTGACACTTTAAAGCATGTTTATTCTCAAGTATGAAAGAAATCTTCCGCTGTGCATTTGCTCATTTTAGGGATATTACTTGGAGTCATTCATGACATATTTCAAAAGACGTTGCATTTGAGTTGTTGAGTTCATCAAGATTATTATTAAGTCAATTATAGTAAGATATATTACGAAATGGTATGCATGTTGTCAACTTTCAATGTAATGAAAGATTGTCTTTTCAAAAACAAATGCAATATTTGTAAAATGTATCATATAGAGGTCAAGTACCTCGCGATGTAATCAACTGTTGTGAATCGTTTATAATCGATATGGACTTCGTCCGGATAGATTAGGATGGGTCTCTACAACAAGTACGTGAAACTACATTCTATGGTTGAATTATCGAAATCGAATATGCCCCTTTTTATTAAGTCTGGTAATCTAAGAATTAGGGAACAGACACCCTAATTGACGCGAATCCTAAAGATAGATCTATTGGGCCTAACAAACCCCATCCAAAGTACCGGATGCTTTAGTACTTCGAAATTTATATCATATCCGAAGGGTGTCCCGGAATGATGGGGATATTCTTATATATGCATCTTGTTAATGTCGGTTACCAGGTGTTCACCATATGAATGATTTTTATCTCTATGTATGGGATGTATATTGAAATATGAAATCTTGTGGTCTATTGTTACGATTTGATATATATAGGTTAAACCTATAACTCACCAACATTTTTGTTGACGTTTAAAGCATGTTTATTCTCAGGTGAATATTAAGAGCTTCCGCTGTTGCATACTAAAATAAGGACAAGATTTGGAGTCCATGTTTGTATGATATTATGTAAAAACTGTATTCAAGAAACATATGTCGATGTAATATATTTCTATTGTAAATCATTATGTAATGGTCGTGTGGAAACAGTATACTTTAGATTATCATTATTTGATAATCTACGTAATGCTTTTGAAACCTTTATTGATAAAATAAAGGTTATGGTTGTTTTAAAAATGAATGCAGTCTTTGAAAAATGTCTCATATAGAGGTCAAAACCTCGCAACGAAATCAATTAATATGGAACGTTTATAATCAATATGAACGGGACATTTCAATAGAAGTCGATCACTTCGCTGCGAAGACAGGGTCGAGTTCCCACTGTGACCGTTTCCTTGAGCCTTCCAATTGTTTCTTCAGCGTGACCAGAGAATCCAGAGATGATGGCATTAGATTGTCTCATCTTCCTCCCGACACCCTTTGGGAGTCGGGAAAGGCAATGAGCGTATAACACTTCGACTTCGCTTCCCATATCGGTGTACATTTCGTTCACCGGGAATCCATCTTTCAGTCCAGTAATGACTACCTGTTCATCCCACGAGTACCATGTTGGTATTCCTGGGAAAGTGAAGGTAGCGTCTTTCCAGGAATTCTGTGGGGCAAACTCGTCCTTTTGAACATTGATCATGTTTATTACAACTTTATCCTTTATCTTCTCTCGTTTCTTACTGTCTTACTTCTACTAGCTGAACGTTTTGTTGGGGTCAGCCTTTTTGAACTTCCTTCCTGACAACAAGTGGTTGAGTTCACCTACTTTAATCTTGGCGATGATTTCACGTATCAGCGTCGTACACTCATCGGCGTCATGGCCATTGTCTTCATGGAACTCGCAATACTTGTCTGACTTTTGACCGTCACGTTTTCCCAGCGGTGCCGGCGGAGTAAACTTTGCCTTCACGGGTTCTGTTAACAGTATCTCCCTTGGAGTTTTGGAGAGGCTGTCGATTAGGGACCCTTTATCGTATGGCTTCCGGATGCCCTTGTCATGCCTATGGCTGTCATGAAATTTGTCGTGACTGTTGTGATGTTTGCTGTGGCTTTCGATGCGCCTACCACTGTCATGACGGTGCCTGCTGTCGCTTCTTCTCTCTTCTTCTCTTTTCCTCTCTTCTCGATGATACCCGGCCTGTCTCTCCCTTCTCGATTGTTGGTATTGCCTGGCTACCGTTACGGCGTCTGCAATTGTACCCAGGATGTTCCAACGGAGTTCCGAGACGAGTGACGGGTGTGCATCTTTGTCCAGGCATGTGATAAATCCAAAAATCTATTGTGTTTTCGGGCGTCCTGGGATTTTCTGACATTCCAGAATATACCTCGTGATGAAGCTCTCAATCTTCTATCCCCGGTACATTGGGATTTCATGAGCATACAGATGTGTATACACGTGTCGGCGGAGGTTCTGATATTGCATGAGAAACTTTTCTAGCAAGTCCGCGAAGCAAGTGACTCCGTTAGGTGGTAACTTTGCAAACCACTCCCTGGCGACCGACTGTAGTACCGTCGGAAAGAGATGACACGTCACCTCGTCACTCCAGTGTTGGGTTTTCATTGCACCCTCAAAGATTTTCAGGAAATCGTCCGGGTCCGTGGTGCCGTTATACACCCCCAAAGTGACTGGTATGACGATGTTAGTGGGGAGCGTGCAACTAGCGATTCGTTTGAACAACTTCTGTCTAGTAGCTGACGTCTCAACCGGTCGCTTTGCTTTGTTACCGGTGATTATTGCAAAGAGATTTTCGAGTGCTGTCCCCTGGATGGCGGGTTGTGATAGGGAATGTTTGTACGCTGATGGCACAGCTTGCACGAGGAGCTTGGTTAACCATGCGTTTACGGCATCCTTGTTAACACCTCCACCTCCCTTACCGATGCTTAGCATTGGACCAGTTTTCAGAACGTCTAGAGTTTGGGATTGTTGCCTTTCTGCTAGACCGTTATCATTCAGCATGGACTTCAGCTTTTCGATTATTTGCTTCTCAACGTCGACTGAGATCATTTTAATGATCATGTCGGTGTCGATCTGGGACGATCCGATGCCGCTTGATCCACCAGTTTTGAGACCAAGAGTGCCGAGCTTCGACCTGTCTCCACCAAGCGGTGATCCCTCATGTGTATCATCGTTGTCGGAGACATTCATCTCATCTCCCAACGCATCACCGGAGTGAATGTAAGCAATTGACTGCTTTTGAGGTTGAGGTGGTTCTGTAAACACCCGTCCTAATCCATAAGAACGAATACAATAACATATGATTAGATCGCGAGGTACTTGACCTCTATATGAAACATTTTACAAACATTGCATTCGTTTTTTAAAAGATAAACTTTCATTTCATCGAAAGTTGACAGGCATGCATACCATTTAATAATATATCTAAACTATAAATGATTTGATAATATTCTTGATGAACTCAATGACTCGAATACAACGTCTTTTGAAATATGTCATGGATGACTGCAAATAATATCTCTAAGATGAGCAAATGCACAGCGGAAGATTTCTTTCGTACCTGAGAATAAACATGATTTCAAGTGTCAACCAAAAGGTTGGTGAGTTCATTATTTTATCATAACAATCATTTCCATTATTTTAATAGACCACAAGATTTTCATTTCCATTTCTCATAAATAAACGTCCCATGCATAGAGACAAAAATAATCATTCATATGGATTGAACACCTGGTAACCGACCTTAACAAGATGCATATAAGAATATCCCCTATCATTCCAGAACATCCTGTGACGACCCGGGAATTTCCGACCAAATTTAAACTTAATCTTTACATAATTTCGACACGATAAGCAAAGTCTGTAATGTTGATTCTCAAAATTTTTGAACTGTTTTCATATATACAATTTACCCTTCGACTGTTCCCGACGATTCACGAACTATTGATGTTAATAAACGATGTATATATATAGATATATATTTACATATATATATAAACATCAATATAGGTATATATAATTTGAATTAATGAAATACAATTTAACCATTCGAATTAAAACTGTAAAATAATATATAAAATTACTATGATGTTATTAAAATGAATCCACATATAAATATATAAGATTTTTATACATAATTATTATATGTACAATGTATATGTATTAAAATGTATAAGAACTTAATACTCAATATAAGTTATTACATAATAGATACTATACAGTTATATTACTTAATCAATTAGATGTAATACCAATATAATAAATTTAATTATAAATATAGTTGTTAAAATAATATTATTAGTAATATCAAAACTAGTGTTATTAACATTATTATTTTAGATATATAATCTATAGATATGATTTTGAGATATATAAATTCTTGTAGTATTATTAGTATTCATATTATTATTATCATTAATAATATTAACATTATTGTAATTAGTATTATTATATTATTATTATCATTATCTTTAAATGTAATATTATTATTATCTTATAAATAATACTACGATTATTATTAATTAGTATTATTGTTAATTAGTATTATTATTATGATTATTATTATTAATATATTTATACTATTTATAAATTATAAAAAAAAGGGGAAAGATGCTCGATCAGTTTGATATACCAACTACACTGTACATAGAATTGACTTTGTCTCTAATTATGTAATAAAGTAGAAGTTAACACAGATATATCCAAATTCATTACCAATCCATTTCACCTTTAATCTATATATTTTATTTAATTTTTTTTTTATCTGTTCTTAAATGGGAAGACTATCGAACGAAGTGCTCATTCAGCTATTCCATTTTTCTTTTTAACAATCATTATAAATTACACAATATCTCTGTTTTTCTATAAATCAAGATTTAACAAAATTATTCAGTTATTTATTTATTTAGTTCAACTCGTCACCTCTGTATGAGTTCATTTTTCCAAAACTTCGATTTTGAGCGAAATTGCAAAATGTAATAATGAGGATATGTTATGAATCTTGTATTCATTCTATCTGTAAGTTTTCGCGTCCCAATTCTTTGTATTGATGTTGAATTTCGGAGTCAAAGTTTTCAAATAAGAAAGTCAACCATTGTTCTTGGATCAAATTCGAGATGTGTGGTACAATTCAAGATCAGTTGACGATTCCAGTAGTTTTTATACATGTTTAGAAAACTATTTCGTGTTATAAACATTATCTATAACGTTATCAATTACGAAATCAATATTTTTTTTGTTCCAAATACCGACGCTGCAGTAGGCCTTTTATTATTTTATTTTTATTTTTTTTATATTTTAGAACCCAAGTTATATTTTCTGAAATGTTTTGAAGTCTTAAATGGAACCCCGATTTTGTTATTTGGTTAGTGATGTTTTGTTGAATCCATGGGACTTGTGAAGAAGAAGAGGAATAGAAGAAAACAGTTTATACATAAAATTTAAATTCGATTATAGTACAGAGAAACAGAATTGGTGGGAGGGTCGAGAGTGTTTGTGTGTGAGCATGTGGTCTCGAGATCGAGTCCAGAGGACGGCAGTTTTTTTTTTTTTTTTTTGAAGCTCTTTTCATGTGAGGTAGTTTTCTTTTCTAATTTTATTATTATTATTATATATTAATTATTATTAGTATTATTATTAGTATTGTGATTGTTATGATTGTTATTGTTATTGTTATTGTTATTATTAGTATCATACTTGTTATCATATTTGAAAGTATTATAGACATTACTATTATTATTATGATAAGTATTAATAATATTATTATTAGTAATAAACTTATCATTTTAGTATTTTATCATCACTAGGATTATGATTATGATTATCATTATTATTATTATGAAGGAAATAAAAATATATTATTATCATCAATATTAGAATTTGTACCGTTTTATAAATACTAGTATCATCAATACATTTACAATTAATAATATCATATTTATCAGTATCATCATAAATTTTTACTAGTATTATTATGATTATCATTATCTATACTGTTATTAACAAAATTTACTATCATTACTATCAATTTTACTAAAGCTATTAATAAAACTATCAGTATTATTATTATAATTATTATCAATAATATCATTATTACTATTAATATTATTGTTATTAATATTATCATTAACAGTAAAATTCATATTTTACAATTACAATTATTATATTCATTATCATTATCATAACCATTAGAATAATTATTAACATTATTATCTTATTTAATAATAATAAGAATTATCATTTTTACCATTTTTACCATTACTAACATTATTAAGAATACTACATTATTTTTTTTAACAAACAAATTATATAAAAAAAATACAATCAATACATATAACTTAATAAAATTTATATTTTTTTTTCTATACAAAAGGAATATATGAAACATATATATATATATTTATATATATATATATATATATATATATATATATATATATATATATATATATATATATATATATATATTATTAATACAAAAGATATAACTAATAGAATTATATATATATTTATTCGATTACAAATATGTATATTAATAAATACACCAATGATATAGGTTCGTGAATCCAAGGCCAACCCTACTCTTGATAAATGACGTCATGTGTATTTTTACTACAAAGTACAGTACTGTGAGTTTCATTTGCTCCCTTTTTAAATGCCTTTGCAATATATATTTTTGGGACTGAGAATACATGAGCTGCTTTTATAAATGATTTACAAAATAGACACAAGTACGTGAAACTACATTCTATGATTGAATTATCGAAATCGAATATGCCCCTTTTTATTAAGTCTGGTAATCTAAGAATTAGGGAACAGACACCCTAATTGACGCGAATCCTAAAGAAAGATCTAAGGGCCCGACGAACCCCATCCAACGTACCGGATGCTTTAGTACTTCGATGTTGTTTTATATCATGTTCGAAGGGTTTCCCGGAATGATAGGGGATATTCTAATATGCATCTAGTTAATGTCGGTTACCAGATGTTCAATCCATATGAATGATATTTTTTTGTCTCTATGCATGGGACGTTTATTTATGAGAATTGGAAATATGAAATCTTGTGGTCTATTAAAATTATGAAATGATTATTTATGATAAACTAATGAACTCACCAACCTTTTGGTTGACACTTTAAAGCATGTTTATTCTCAGGTATGAAAGAAATCTTCCGCTGTGCATTTGCTCATTTTAGAGATATTACTTGGAGTCATTCATGACATATTTCAAAAGACGTTGCATTCGAGTCATTGAGTTCATCAAGATTATTATTAAGTCAATTATAGTTAGATATATTATGAAATGATATGCATGCCATCAACTTTCGATGTAAAGCAAGTTTTTCTTTTAAAAACGAACGCAATGTTTGTAAAATGTATCATATAGAGGTCAAGTACCTCGCGATGTAATCAACTATTACGAATCGTCTATAATCAATATGGACTTCGTCCGGATGGATTAGGACGGGTCGCTTCAGTTGGTATCAGAGCAGTGGTCTTAGCGAACCAGGTCTTGCATTAGTGTGTCTAACTGATAGTTGTTTAGATGCATTAGTGGGTCTGGACTTCGACCGTGTCTGCATGTAAAAAGTTTTGCTTATCATTTTTGTCAAAAATCATCTACTTATCATCCTTAGAAAATTACCTGCTTATCATTCTTAGTCTAGACATGTCTTACTGCCTCTATTGCATAGACAGTGTATAGATAAATTCATATCTTAGCGTATCTGTTATTGTTACCTTTGCCTGACAGCTTCCATAGATTCCTCCGTAACTTAGGGGATTTTAGTATTATATATGCATATGTAAATTATGTATTGCAGGGTACTAATCTACATCCTATAATCTATTTCTTATCGAAAATCCTTCATATGATCGTACGAGATGAATCCCTCAACCAGTTCGAATTCCTCGAATTCCGACAGCTACTCCGACATGGATATTCACCTAAGCTCCGAATGCAGTGTAAATGAAATGAATAAACCAACTAGTCATCTTCAATTCTGGATGAATTGGAGATGAGTTCGTAGTCGACTTAATCAATGGAAATGTGAAGAAGGCGATCCTTTTCACCAACCGAATTTACCTCTTGACGATGAACCTAAAGCACTTACCGGCGAACCTATCCGAAACACCACTTTCAGCCTCATTTCCAGGGTAGCTCGTCACGATTATATTTTATCTAAGATTCTAAACCTTATTCATCCGTTCATTTCGACCGACAATCATCCTGGAGTAATGGAAGGAGGCAACGAACTTCGCGCTCGAGTAATCAATTTGGAGAATATGGTGCAAAACTTACCAGCTTCAGCAACATCACCGGCACTAATAGTACCATCAGTAACAGCACCAGTCCATCAACAATCCATGCCTCAACATTTCATTCTGTACCTCGAGTATAATCATCGTTCTACGTATCGTTCCACATCAATTATCTTCGTTCTACATGATGATTATATAATCTCTAATGTTTTAGAGATTATGTACTCTAATCCTAACCGAAAAGCAAATGAGTTTAATGTTATATTAACTCATTAAATCCATAATTATATCTGAAAAAAATATATATGTATGTATATATGTTTTCATAAAGATTGTAATTAAAAATTCTTTTGTACAAACCGTTAATGGTGAAAATATTTTAACGGGTAGGTAATACCCGAGGAATATTTAGAGTTCACATTAATAAATTACAATGTACATTATTCGAATCTGATTCAACGGTCATTTACTATCCTACTTACAACCATCGATAT
Organism: Rutidosis leptorrhynchoides; assembly: GCF_046630445.1. Taxonomy (NCBI): domain Eukaryota; kingdom Viridiplantae; phylum Streptophyta; class Magnoliopsida; order Asterales; family Asteraceae; genus Rutidosis; species Rutidosis leptorrhynchoides. Next base: position 225,544,066 of record NC_092338.1, on the reverse strand, counting down.
ACGTATCCGTTCACCGCAGAATAATCATTTTCATTCAATTTCATATTTGAATTTTGACCTATCAGAATCCAACAAGTGGCATAATGAAGAAAACATTTGACAAAATAAAATTTGTTAGAAACAGACAAATTAACTATGAGGAATTTTGTTAAGAATTCACGCTAACAAAATCCTAGCTAACTGTTCCTAGCTAACTGTTAATTCCGTATTACCTTTTATTTATCGCAATTTATTTATCGCATTTTATTTATCGTAATTTTAATTCTCGAAATTTTATTTATCGTCATTTAATTTCTATTATTTATTTTACGCACTTTAAATATCGGGACACGTATACAAGGTTTTGACATATCATATCGACGCATCTATATATATTATTTGAAATAATCATAGACACTCTATATGCAGTAATGCGGGAGTTAGATATACAGGGTTGAGGTTGATTCTACAATAATATATATAGTTTGAGTTGTGATTGAGTCTAAGACATGTACACGGGTCACGATACTTATTAATTAATTCGAATATTGTATATGAATTAGTGAATTGCTAACTGTAAACTATCAACTGAGGACTATCAACATTGGACAATTAAAATGAATTAAAATGTTGTTTATAACATATGAAAATAAATAATTCTTCAAGTTTGCCGCTTGATTTCATTTTAAACCCCATTCGTATTATCAAGATTACAATCTGCGTTCAAACCTTTCATGATTCTTGAAAACACCTCAACCGAGAGGATGAACCAACTGCACTTCATCTACGGAAGAAAATATTGATGCATATTGTTATGCACCTGAAAACATTCGGAACTTGAGTAAACATTTAACCCGTATCTGTGTTAGCTCCTTTAGCATTATTATTACCCAAAATAACTTTACAATTCCTTTTCAAGGTAGCAAATTTTGTCACAGCTCCAGCAAGTCAACTTCGACTTTTCAGTCGGACTACCCTTACTATAACCTTGATATATATGCGTGCTCTTTTAGTGTTACCGGGGAACCTTTCATATTCTACCATATTACCAGCAAACGTATCAACAACCTCGTTTCCTATTGGTTTAAATCTCTCCGATAAATCAATATATTTATTCATTGAAATCCTATCATATACTCATCCGCATCTTGTAACGAGAACTACCATACCACTTATCAGGAATCAACAATCAGTACTTTGAAAATGCACAACATGAAATGTCCCGTTCTTATTGATTAAAAACGTTCCATATTAATTGATTTCGTTGCGAGGTTTTGACCTCTATATGAGACGTTTTTCAAAGACTGCATTCATTTTTAAAACAAACCATAACCTTTATTTCATAAATAAAGGTTTAAAAAGCTTTACGTAGATTATCAAATAATGATAATCTAAAATATCCTATTTACACACGACCATTACATAATGGTTTACAATACAAATATGTTACATCGAAATCAGTTTCTTGAATGCAGCTTTTACACAATTTCATACAAACATGGACTCCAAATCTTGTCCTTATTTTAGTATGCAACAGCGGAAGCTCTTAATATTCACCTGAGAATAAACATGCTTTAAACGTCAACAAAAATGTTGGTGAGTTATAGGTTTAACCTATATATATCAAATCGTAACAATAGACCACAAGATTTCATATTTCAATACACATCCCATACATAGAGATAAAAATCATTCATATGGTGAACACCTGGTAACCGACATTAACAAGATGCATATATAAGAATATCCCCATCATTTCGGGACACCCTTCGGATATGATATAAATTTCGAAGTACTAAAGCATCCGGTACTTTGGATGGGGTTTGTTAGGCCCAATAGATCTATCTTTAGGATTCGCGTCAATTAGGGTGTCTGTTCCCTAATTCTTAGATTACCAGACTTAATAAAAAGGGACATATTCGATTTCGATAATTCAACCATAGAATGTAGTTTCACGTACTTGTGTCTATTTTGTAAATCATTTATAAAACCTGCATGTATTCTCATCCCAAAAATATTAGATTTTAAAAGTGGGACTATAACTCACTTTCACAGATTTTTACTTCGTCGGGAAGTAAGACTTGGCCACTGGTTGATTCACGAACCTATAACAATATATACATATATATCAAAGTATGTTCAAAATATATTTACAACACTTTTAATATATTTTGATGTTTTAAGTTTATTAAGTCAGCTGTCCTCGTTAGTAACCTACAACTAGTTGTCCACAGTTAGATGTTCAGAAATAAATCGATAAATATTATCCTGAATCAATCCACGACCCAGTGTATACGTATCTCAGTATTGATCACAACTTAAACTATATATATTTTGGAATCAACCTCAACCCTGTATAGCTAACTCCAACATTCACATATAGAGTGTCTATGGTTGTTCCGAAATATATATAGATGTGTCGACATGATAGGTCGAAACATTGTATACGTGTCTATGGTATCTCAAGATTACATAATATACAATACAAGTTGATTAAGTTATGGTTGGAATAGATTTGTTACCAATTTTCACGTAGCTAAAATGAGAAAAATTATCCAATCTTGTTTTACCCATAACTTCTTCATTTTAAATCCGTTTTGAGTGAATCAAATTGCTATGGTTTCATATTGAACTCTATTTTATGAATCTAAACAGAAAAGTATAGGTTTATAGTCGGAAAAATAAGTTACAAGTCGTTTTTGTAAAGGTAGTCATTTCAGTCGAAAGAACGACGTCTAGATGACCATTTTAGAAAACATACTTCCACTTTGAGTTTAATCATAATTTTTGGATATAGTTTCATGTTCATAATAAAAATCATTTTCTCAGAATAACAACTTTAAAATCAAAGTTTATCATAGTTTTTAATTAACTAACCCAAAACAGCCCGCGGTGTTACTACGACGGCGTAAATCCGGTTTTACGGTGTTTTTCGTGTTTCCAGGTTTTAAATCATTAAGTTAGCATATCATATAGATATAGAACATGTGTTTAGTTGATTTTAAAAGTCAAGTTAGAAGGATTAACTTTTGTTTGCGAACAAGTTTAGAATTAACTAAACTAGGTTCTAGTGATTACAAGTTTAAACCTTCGAATAAGATAGCTTTATATGTATGAATCGAATGATGTTATGAACATCATTACTACCTTAAGTTCCTTGGATAAACCTACTGGAAAAGAGAAAAATGGATCTAGCTTCAATGGATCCTTGGATGGCTCGAAGTTCTTGAAGCAGAATCATGACACGAAAACAAGTTCAAGTAAGATCATCACTTGAAATAAGATTGTTATAGTTATAGAAATTGAACCAAAGTTTGAATATGATTATTACCTTGTATTAGAATGATAACCTACTGTAAGAAACAAAGATTTCTTGAGGTTGGATGATCACCTTACAAGATTGGAAGTGAGCTAGCAAACTTGAAAGTATTCTTGATTTTATGAAACTAGAACTTTTGGAATTTATGAAGAACACTTAGAACTTGAAGATAGAACTTGAGAGAGATCAATTAGATGAAGAAAATTGAAGAATGAAAGTGTTTGTAGGTGTTTTTGGTCGTTGGTGTATGGATTAGATATAAAGGATATGTAATTTTGTTTTCATGTAAATAAGTCATGAATGATTACTCATATTTTTGTAATTTTATGAGATATTTCATGCTAGTTGCCAAATGATGGTTCCCACATATGTTAGGTGACTCACATGGGCTGCTAAGAGCTGATCATTGGAGTGTATATACCAATAGTACATACATCTAAAAGCTGTGTATTGTACGAGTACGAATACGGGTGCATACCAGTAGAATTGTTGATGAAACTGAACGAGGATGTAATTGTAAGAATTTTTGTTAAGTAGAAGTATTTTGATAAGTGTATTGAAGTCTTTCAAAAGTGTATAAATACATATTAAAACACTACATGTATATACATTTTAACTGAGTCGTTAAGTCATCGTTAGTCGTTACATGTAAGTGTTGTTTTGAAACCTTTATGTTAACGATCTTGTTAAATGTTGTTAACCCAATGTTTATAATATCAAATGAGATTTTAAATTATTATATTATCATGATATTATCATGTATGAATATCTCTTAATATGATATATATACATTAAATGTCTTTACAACGATAATCGTTACATATATGTCTCGTTTAAAAATCATTAAGTTGGTAGTCTTGTTTTTACATATGTAGTTCATTGTTAATATACTTAATGATATGTTTACTTATCATAGTATCATGTTAACTATATATATATATATCCATTATATGTCATCATATAGTTTTTACAAGTTTTAACGTTCGTGAATCACCGGTCAACTTGGGTGGTCAATTGTCTATATGAAACATATTTCAATTAATCAAGTCTTAACAAGTTTGATTGCTTAACAGGTTGGAAACATTTAATCATGTAAATATCAATCTCAATTAATATATATAAACATGGAAAAGTTCGGGTCACTACAGTACCTACCCGTTAAATAAATTTCGTCCCGAAATTTTAAGCTGTTGAAGGTGTTGACGAATCTTCTGGAAATAGATGCGGGTATTTCTTCTTCATCTGATGTTCACGCTCCCAGGTGAACTCGGGTCCTCTACGAGCATTCCATCGAACCTTAATAATTGGTATCTTGTTTTGCTTAATTCTTTTAACCTCACGATCCATTATTTCGACGGGTTCTTCGATGAATTGAAGTTTTTCGTTGATTTGGATTTCATCTAACGGAATAGTGAGATCTTCTTTAGCAAAACATTTCTTTAAATTCGAGATGTGGAAAGTGTTATGTACAGCCGCGAGTTGTTGAGGTAACTCTAGTCGGTAAGCTACTGGTCCGACACGATCAATAATCTTGAATGGTCCAATATACCTTGGATTTAATTTCCCTCGTTTACCAAATCGAACAACGCCTTTCCAAGGTGCAACTTTAAGCATGGCCATCTCTCCAATTTCAAATTCTATATCTTTTCTTTTAATGTCAGCGTAGCTCTTTTGTCGACTTTGGGCGGTTTTCAACCGTTGTTGAATTTGGATGATCTTCTCGGTAGTTTCTTGTATAATCTCCGGACCCGTAATCTGTCTATCCCCCACTTCACTCCAACAAATCGGAGACCTGCACTTTCTACCATAAAGTGCTTCAAACGGTGCCATCTCAATGCTTGAATGGTAGCTGTTGTTGTAGGAAAATTCTGCTAACGGTAGATGTCGATCCCAACTGTTTCCGAAATCAATAACACATGCTCGTAGCATGTCTTCAAGCGTTTGTATCGTCCTTTCGCTCTGCCCATCAGTTTGTGGATGATAGGCAGTACTCATGTCTAGACAAGTTCCTAATGCTTGCTGTAATGTCTGCCAGAATCTTGAAATAAATCTGCCATCCCTATCAGAGATAATAGAGATTGGTATTCCATGTCTGGAGATGACTTCCTTCAAATACAGTCGTGCTAACTTCTCCATCTTGTCATCTTCTCTTATTGGCAAGAAGTGTGCTGATTTGGTGAGACGGTCAACTATTACCCAAATAGTATCAAAACCACTTGCAGTCCTTGGCAATTTAGTGATGAAATCCATGGTAATGTTTTCCCATTTCCATTCCGGGATTTCGGGTTGTTGAAGTAGACCTGATGGTTTCTGATGCTCAGCTTTGACCTTAGAACACGTCAAACATTCTCCTACTTATTTAGCAACATCGGCTTTCATACCCGGCCACCAAAAATGTTTCTTGAGATCCTTGTACATCTTCCCCGTTCCAGGATGTATTGAGTATCTGGTTTTATGAGCTTCTCTAAGTACCATTTCTCTCATATCTCCAAATTTTGGTACCCAAATCCTTTCAGCCCTATACCGGGTTCCGTCTTCCCGAATATTAAGATGCTTCTCCGATCCTTTGGGTATTTCATCCTTTAAATTTCCCTCTTTTAAAACTCCTTGTTGCGCCTCCTTTATTTGAGTAGTAATGTTATTATGAATCATTATATTCATAGATTTTACTCGAATGGGTTCTCTGTCCTTCCTGCTCAAGGCATCGGCTACCACATTTGCCTTCCCCGGGTGGTAACGAATCTCAAAGTCGTAATCATTCAATAATTCAATCCACCTACGCTGCCTCATATTCAGTTGTTTCTGATTAAATATGTGTTGAAGACTTTTGTGGTCGGTATATATAATACTTTTGACCCCATATAAGTAGTGCCTCCAAGTCTTTAATGCAAAAACAACCGCGCCTAATTCCAAATCATGCGTCGTATAATTTTGTTCGTGAATCTTCAATTGTCTAGACGCATAAGCAATCACCTTCGTTCGTTGCATTAATACACAACCGAGACCTTGCTTTGATGCATCACAATAAATCACAAAATCATCATTCCCTTCAGGCAATGACAATATAGGTGCCGTAGTTAGCTTTTTCTTCAATAACTGAAACGCTTTCTCTTGTTCATCATTCCATTCAAATTTCTTCCCTTTATGCGTTAATGCAGTCAACGGTTTTGCTATTCTGGAAAAGTCTTGGATGAACCTTCTGTAGTAACCAGCTAGTCCTAAAAACTGGCGTATGTGTTTCGGAGTTTTCGGGGTTTCCCACTTTTCAACAGTTTCTATCTTTGCCGGATCCACCTTAATACCTTCTTTGTTCACTATGTGACCGAGGAATTGAACTTCTTCCAACCAAAATGCACACTTTGAAAACTTAGCGTACAATTCTTCCTTCCTCAATACTTCTAACACCTTTCTCAAATGTTCACCGTGTTCTTGGTCATTCTTTGAGTAAATAAGTATGTCATCAATGAAAACAATGACAAACTTGTCAAGGTATGGTCCACACACTCGGTTCATAAGGTCCATGAACACAGCTGGTGCATTAGTTAAACCAAACGGCATGACCATAAACTCGTAATGACCGTAACGTGTTCTGAAAGCAGTCTTTGGAATATCATCTTCTTTCACCCGCATTTGATGATACCCGGAACGTAATTCAATCTTTGAATAAACAGACGAGCCTTGTAGTTGATCAAATAAGTCATCGATTCTCAGTAGTGGGTAGCGGTTCTTGATGGTAAGTTTGTTCAACTCTCGGTAGTCGATACACAACCTGAATGTACCATCTTTCTTCTTGACAAACAAAACAGGAGCTCCCCACGGTGATGTGCTTGGTCGAATGAAACCACGCTCTAAAAGTTCTTGTAATTGGCTTTGTAGTTCTTTCATCTCGTTGGGTGCGAGTCTGTAAGGAGCACGAGCTATTGGTGCAGCTCCTGGTACAAGATCTATTTGAAATTCAACGGATCGATGTGGGGGTAATCCCGGTAATTCTTTCGGAAATACATCAGGAAATTCTTTTGCGACGGGAACATCATTGATGCTCTTTTCTTCAGTTTGTACTTTCTCGACGTGTGCTAGAACAGCATAGCAACCTTTTCTTATTAGTTTTTGTGCCTTCAAATTACTAATAAGATGTAGCTTCGTGTTGCCCTTTTCTCCGTACACCATTAAGGGTTTTCCTTTTTCTCGTATAATGCGAATTGCATTTTTGTAACAAACGATCTCCGCTTTCACTTCTTTCAACCAGTCCATACCGATTATCACATCAAAACTCCCTAACTCTACTGGTATCAAATCAATCTTAAATGTTTCGCTAACCAGTTTAATTTCTCGATTCCGACATATATTATCTGCTGAAATTAATTTACCATTTGCTAATTCGAGTAAAAATTTACTATCCAAAGGCGTCAATGGACAACTTAATTTAGCACAAAAATCTCTACTCATATAGCTTCTATCTGCACCCGAATCAAATAAAACGTAAGCAGATTTATTGTCAATAAGAAACGTACCCGTAACAAGCTCCGGGTCTTCCTGTGCCTCTGCCGCATTAATATTGAAAACTCTTCCACGGCCTTGTCCATTCGTGTTCTCCTGGTTCGGGAAATTTCTAATAATGTGGCCTGGTTTTCCACATTTATAACAAACTACATTGGCATAACTTGCTCCGACACTACTTGCTCCGCCATTACTCGTTCCGACACCATTTGTTCCTTTCGTTCTATTAACCCCTGGTCCGTAGACCTCACACTTCGCCGCGCTATGACCATTTCTTTTACACTTGTTGCAAAATTTGGTGCAGAACCCCGAGTGATTCTTTTCACACCTTTGGCATAGCTGCTTCTGATTGTTGTTGTTGTTGCGGTTATTATTGTTGTTGGGATGATTGTTGTAGTTGCTGTTGTTGTTGTTGTTGTTGTTGGGCCGTTTGTTGTAGTTGCGATTGATGTTGCGATTGTTGGGATAATTGTTGCGATTATTGTTGTAATTGCTGTTGTTGTTGTATTGGTGATTCTTATCACCGTTTTCCTCCCACTTTCTTTTGACTTGCTTCACATTGGCCTCTTTAGCAGTCTGTTCTTTAAATCTTTCTTCAATTTGGTTCACGAGTTTGTGAGCCATTCTACATGCCTGTTGTATGGAGGCGGGCTCGTGTGAACTTATATCTTCTTGGATTCTTTCCGGTAATCCTTTCACAAACGCATCGATCTTCTCTTCCTCATCTTCGAATGCTCCCGGACACAATAGGCACAATTCTGTGAATCGTCTTTCGTACGTGGTAATATCAAATCCTTGGGTTCGTAACCCTCTAAGTTCTGTCTTGAGCTTATTGACCTCGGTTCTGGGACGGTACTTCTCGTTCATCAAGTGCTTGAATGCTGACCACGGTAGTGCGTACGCATCGTCTTGTCCCACTTGCTCTAGATAGGTATTCCACCATGTTAACGCAGAACCTGTGAAGGTATGCGTAGCGTACTTTACTTTGTCCTCTTCAGTACACTTACTTATGGCAAACACCGATTCGACCTTCTCGGTCCACCGTTTCAATCCGATCGGTCCTTCGGTTCCATCAAATTCCAAAGGTTTGCAGGCAGTGAATTCTTTATAGGTGCATCCTACACGATTTCCTGTACTGCTAGATCCAAGGTTATTGTTGGTATGTAGCGCAGCCTGTACTGCGGCTATGTTTGAAGCTAGAAAAGTACGGAATTCCTCTTCATTCATATTCACGGTGTGTCGAGTAGTCGGTGCCATTTCCTTCAAAATAGTTAAATGGAACAAGTTAATCATACAGAATATTAAGAGTAGTTAATAGTATTTCGTAGCATAATATGAACTCATTTATAAAAGCTTTTTCTTCATATTAGCGTTTTATAAGTTTAAATTCGGGTAGTACCTACCCGTTAAGTTCATACTTAGTAGCTAATATACAATTCAACTACTACAATTCTATATGAAAAACTGATTATAATAATATTTCGCGTTCAAACTTTTATACAATATTTTACTAACTTACAATACCGCTTATTTTACATAAAGCATGAAATATAGCACACAATAACTTTGATACAAGATAGTTGTGAAGACAATTCTAGCTAGTACACAAGTCGTTCAGCAAAGGCAATAAAGACACGTAATTCATACGTCCAGAAACAAGTCATGCATTCTGGTTTTACTAGGACTACTTCCCATCCTTGGTCTTGTGCAACATAACCGTTATGGCCGTTGATAAGACAGCGTGTTGTAACGTCATCAAAGGGACGAGGGTTACGTAATGTCCAACAGTCCCGTAATAATCTAAAAACCTCATTTCTTACCCCAATTACCGACTCCGTCACTTGTGGAAACGTTTTGTTTAATAGTTGTAGCCCGATGTTCTTGTTCTCACTTTGGTGAGAAGCGAACATTACTAATCCGTAAGCATAACATGCTTCTTTATGTTTCATGTTAGCCGCTTTTTCTAAATCACGAAGTCCAATATTCGGATATATTGAGTCAAAATAATTTCTTAACCCGTTGCGTAAAATAGCATTTGGGTTCCCCGCAATATATGCGTCAAAGTAAACACATCGTAACTTATGGGTTTCCCAATGTGATATCCCCCATCTTTCAAACGAAAGTCTCTTATAAACCAAGACATTCTTGGAACGTTCTTCGAATGTCTTACAAACTGATCTCGCCTTAAATAGTTGTGCCGAAGAATTCTGGCCGACTCTAGACAAGATTTCATCAATCATGTCTCCGGGTAGGTCTCTTAAAATATTGGGTTGTCTATCCATTTTGTGTTTTTAAACTGTAAAATAGACAAGAGTTAGATTCATAAAAAAAAAATACTTATTAATACAAGCAATTTTTACATATATCATAAAGCATAAGAACACTATATTACATATATTACACCACACGAATACAACTATCTTATTCCGACTCGCTCGTTTCTTCTTCTTCGGTTTTGGTTCGTTTTGCCAAGTTTCTAGGGATATATGATGTTCCCCTAATACGAGCCGTCGTTGTCCACATTGGTTTAGAAAAACCTGGTGGTTTAGAGGTTCCCGGGTCATTGTTACAACTTAAGGACTTCGGGCGTTGACGATACATATAAAGTTCATCGGGGTTGGAATTAGATTTCTCTATTTTTATGCCCTTTCCCTTATTATTTTCTTTTGCCTTTTTAAATTCAGTTGGGGTAATTTCTATAACATCATCGGAATTCTCGTCGGAATCCGATTCATCGGAGAATTGGTAATCCTCCCAATATTTTGCTTCCTTGGCGGAAACACCATTGACCATAATTAACCTTGGTCGGTTGGTTGAGGATTTTCTTTTACTTAACCGTTTTATTATTTCCCCCACCGGTTCTATTTCTTCATCCGGTTCCGATTCTTCTTCCGGTTCCGATTCTTCTTCCGGTTCCGATTCTTCTTCCGGTTCCGACTCTTCTTCCGGTTCCTCTTCGGAAACTTGTGAATCAGTCCACGAATCATTCCAATTTACATTTGACTCTTCATTATTATTAGGTGAGTCAATGGGACTTGTTCTAGAGGTAGACATCTATCACATAATATCAAACGCGTTAAGAGATTAATATATCACATAATATTCACATGTTAAAAATATATAGTTTCCAACAAAATTTGTTAAGCAATCATTTTTCAAGTAAACACAGTCGAAGTCCAGACTCACTAATGCATCCTAACAAACTCGATAAGACACACTAATGCAAAATTCTGGTTCTCTAAGACCAACGCTCGGATACCAACTGAAATGTCCCGTTCTTATTGATTAAAAACGTTCCATATTAATTGATTTCGTTGCGAGGTTTTGACCTCTATATGAGACGTTTTTCAAAGACTGCATTCATTTTTAAAACAAACCATAACCTTTATTTCATAAATAAAGGTTTAAAAAGCTTTACATAGATTATCAAATAATGATAATCTAAAATATCCTGTTTACACACGACCATTACATAATGGTTTACAATACAAATATGTTACATCGAAATAAGTTTCTTGAATGCAGCTTTTACACAATTTCATACAAACATGGACTCCAAATCTTGTCCTTATTTTAGTATGCAACAGCGGAAGCTCTTAATATTCACCTGAGAATAAACATGCTTTAAACGTCAACAAAAATGTTGGTGAGTTATAGGTTTAACCTATATATATCAAATCGTAACAATAGACCACAAGATTTCATATTTCAATACACATCCCATACATAGAGATAAAAATCATTCATATGGTGACAACCTGGTAACCGACATTAACAAGATGCATATATAAGAATATCCCCATCATTCCGGGACACCCTTCAAATATGATATAAATTTCGAAGTACTAAAGCATCCGGTACTTTGGATGGGGTTTGTTAGGCCCAATAGATCTATCTTTAGGATTCGCGTCAATTAGGGTGTCTGTTCCCTAATTCTTAGATTACCAGACTTAATAAAAAGGGACATATTCGATTTCGATAATTCAACCATAGAATGTAGTTTCACGTACTTGTGTCTATTTTGTAAATCATTTATAAAACCTGCATGTATTCTCATCCCAAAAATATTAGATTTTAAAAGTGGGACTATAACTCACTTTCACAGATTTTTACTTCGTCGGGAAGTAAGACTTGGCCACTGGTTGATTCACGAACCTATAACAATATATACATATATATCAAAGTATGTTCAAAATATATTTACAACACTTTTAATATATTTTGATGTTTTAAGTTTATTAAGTCAGCTGTCCTCGTTAGTAACCTACAACTAGTTGTCCACAGTTAGATGTACAGAAATAAATCGATAAATATTATCCTGAATCAATCCACGACCGAGTGTATACGTATCTCAGTATTGATCACAACTCAAACTATATATATTTTGGAATCAACCTCAACCCTGTATAGCTAACTCCAACATTCACATATAGAGTGTCTATGGTTGTTCCGAAATATATATAGATGTGTCGACATGATAGGTCGAAACATTGTATACGTGTTTATGGTATCTCAAGATTACATAATATACAATACAAGTTGATTAAGTTATGGTTGGAATAGATTTGTTACCAATTTTCACGTAGCTAAAATGAGAAAAATTATCCAATCTTGTTTTACCCATAACTTCTTCATTTTAAATCCGTTTTGAGTGAATCAAATTGCTATGGTTTCATATTGAACTCTATTTTATGAATCTAAACAGAAAAGTATAGGTTTATAGTCGGAAAAATAAGTTACAAGTCGTTTTTGTAAAGGTAGTCATTTCAGTCGAAAGAACGACGTCTAGATGACCATTTTAGAAAACATACTTCCACTTTGAGTTTAATCATAATTTTTGGATATAGTTTCATGTTCATAATAAAAATCATTTTCTCAGAATAACAACTTTAAAATCAAAGTTTATCATAGTTTTTAATTAACTAACCCAAAACAGCCCGCGGTGTTACTACGACGGCGTAAATCCGGTTTTACGGTGTTTTTCGTGTTTCCAGGTTTTAAATCATTAAGTTAGCATATCATATAGATATAGAACATGTGTTTAGTTGATTTTAAAAGTCAAGTTAGAAGGATTAACTTTTGTTTGCGAACAAGTTTAGAATTAACTAAACTATGTTCTAGTGATTACAAGTTTAAACCTTCGAATAAGATAGCTTTATATGTATGAATCGAATGATGTTATGAACATCATTACTACCTTAAGTTCCTTGGATAAACCTACTGGAAAAGAGAAAAATGGATCTAGCTTCAATGGATCCTTGGATGGCTCGAAGTTCTTGAAGCAGAATCATGACACGAAAACAAGTTCAAGTAAGATCATCACTTGAAATAAGATTGTTATAGTTATAGAAATTGAATCAAAGTTTGAATATGATTATTACCTTGTATTAGAATGATAACCTACTGTAAGAAACAAAGATTTCTTGAGGTTGGATGATCACCTTACAAGATTGGAAGTGAGCTAGCAAACTTGAAAGTATTCTTGATTTTATGAAACTAGAACTTTTGGAATTTATGAAGAACACTTAGAACTTGAAGATAGAACTTGAGAGAGATCAATTAGATGAAGAAAATTGAAGAATGAAAGTGTTTGTAGGTGTTTTTGGTCGTTGGTGTATGGATTAGATATAAAGGATATGTAATTTTGTTTTCATGTAAATAAGTCATGAATGATTACTCATATTTTTGTAATTTTATGAGATATTTCATGCTAGTTGCCAAATGATGGTTCCCACATGTGTTAGGTGACTCACATGGGCTGCTAAGAGCTGATCATTGGAGTGTATATACCAATAGTACATACATCTAAAAGCTGTGTATTGTACGAGTACGAATACGGGTGCATACGAGTAGAATTGTTGATGAAACTGAACGAGGATGTAATTGTAAGCATTTTTGTTAAGTAGAAGTATTTTGATAAGTGTATTAAAGTCTTTCAAAAGTGTATAAATACATATTAAAACACTACATGTATATACATTTTAACTGAGTCGTTAAGTCATCGTTAGTCGTTACATGTAAGTGTTGTTTTGAAACCTTTATGTTAACGATCTTGTTAAATGTTGTTAACCCAATGTTTATAATATCAAATGAGATTTTAAATTATTATATTATCATGATATTATCATGTATGAATATCTCTTAATACGATATATATACATTAAATGTCTTTACAACGATAATCGTTACATATATGTCTCGTTTAAAAATCATTAAGTTGGTAGTCTTGTTTTTACATATGTAGTTCATTGTTAATATACTTAATGATATGTTTACTTATCATAGTATCATGTTAACTATATATATATATCCATTATATGTCATCATATAGTTTTTACAAGTTTTAACGTTCGTGAATCACCGGTCAACTTGGGTGGTCAATTGTCTATATGAAACATATTTCAATTAATCAAGTCTTAACAAGTTTGATTGCTTAACATGTTGGAAACATTTAATCATGTAAATATCAATCTCAATTAATATATATAAACATGGAAAAGTTCGGGTCACTACACAACATATCTACATCAACAGTTATATGTATAACATTTATCTTTTAGAATTATGGTCTTTCATTCTGAAATCCTGAACAGCTGTCAGTCTACAAACCAATACTTTGAATGTTGAAAAAAAAAAAAACTTAATGAAGCAGTAGAAACTGTAGTCAACCGTAAACGACCTTAATCATTTGAAGTTTAATGATAAAAAATAGTATGTTGGAAAAGCTCAGAAAAGTTGAAACTGAAAAATGGATTGAACTAACCATGAAGGAGACCAAGGACAAATACAAGGACCATACCCTATATTCAAAGAATCCAGATAATTCTGGATCCGTTGAAATCTTTAGAGAATATCTTGCTCCGAAATCATGTTAAAATCTTGCGGAAAATCTTTCTTCATCAACCATCGAACTTAGAAATTCCAAAATATCATCATCAATATCTTCGATATTTCTGAGGATATTTTCATAAATATTCTCGTCCGAAATTATATACCTCTTCGTGCTTCCTGTGTTTCATTATATTGGAAACTTCTGTAAAATCTAAGTTTAATTTATGAATAAATTCTGGAGAAATATAAAGAAATTGATGCATGAATTAGTATAATATAATGACACTTGATCAACGTGATTATATTACAGTTAGTCATGCTGAGTTTCTAATGGAACGTGATGATTCACAGATCATATCATCATCACGTGCCATGTTACATAACTTTTTCATTCAAATTAACTTCTGAACATATCAAAAAAATATATTCTTGATAGTTCTATTCTCAGTGATTCTGGTAATTTGACAAATCAAATCGTGCTATTACGTTCTTTATTGCTTAGAACATTAAGTTCATTCTGAACTCTATACTTACGAATTCTGGACCATTACTCGCTTTACTAGAGGTCAAGAAGAAAATAAAAAGGCAAAGAGCTCCAAAATATAAGAGAAAATATAAAGCCCAATAACAACACGGAGGTTACAAACTGTAGATATTAATACGAATATCAATATAAAGACACGGTATAATTAAGAATAGTATCACCCCAAGGTAATAGTAGAAGTAAATAGATTTTCTGGTGGAAGATTGAAAAGAAGGATGACAGAAATGATACTTAGAAAAATATCAAGGATTAGAATAGGATTAAGCATTTTCACAATCTTTTGGATGTATGAACTAAGAAAGAAAGTATAGGAATTGTGAGAATAATAGAACAGAAGAACTTAATTTATAATGAGAATATCAGACAGAGTAATCTAGGCGGATCACCGCATTTAATTATGGAGATCCTAATTTCCTTATTAGTTGAAGAATCAAATCTTTTAGATTTCGAAGATTTCCTTTAAATCCCTTGAATTTCGGAATTCAATCGCCACTACAACAAAAGTTATGGGAAATCTCCATTTCTTCATCTCGATCTTTTGTGATAGCGTTCATACGCTTCGATTAATCGAATCATTTTGTCCATATTACTCAATGAAGATAAAACTCTACTTATCAACTCATATTTGTCATGAAAACATTTTTATTGTTAACCATGACCATCTCACTCAAATTTCAGGACAAAATTTCTTTAACGGGTAGGTACTGTGACGACCCGGGAATTTACGACCAAATTTAAACTTAGTCTTTACATAATTTTGACACGATAAGCAAAGTCTGTAATGTTGAGTCTCAAAATTTTTGAACTATTTTCATATATACAATTTACCCTTCGACTGTTCCCGACGATTCACGAACTATTGTTGTTAATAAACGATGTATATATATAGATATATATTTACATATATATATAAACATCAATATAGGTATATATAATTTGAATTAATGAAATACAATTTAACCATTCGAATTAAAACTGTAAAATAATATATAAAATAACTATGATGTTATTAAAATGAATCCACATATAAATATATAAGATTTTTATACATAATTATTATATGTACAATGTATATGTATTAAAATGTATAAGAACTTAATACTCAATATAAGTTATTACATAATAGATACTATACAGTTATATTACTTAATCAATTAGATGTAATACCAATATAATAAATTTAATTATAAATATAGTTGTTAAAATAATATTATTAGTAATATCAAAACTAGTGTTATTAACATTATTATTTTAGATATATAATCTATAGATATGATTTTGAGATATATAAATTCTTGTAGTATTATTAGTATTTATATTATTATTATCATTAATAATATTAACATTATTGTAATTAGTATTATTATTATCATTATCTTTAAATGTAATATTATTATTATCTTATAAATAATACTACGATTATTATTAATTAGTATTATTGTTAATTAGTATTATTATTATGATTATTATTATTAATATATTTATACTATTTATAAATTATAAAAAAAAAGGGAAAGATGCTCGATCAGTTTGATATACCAACTACACTGTACATAGAATTGACTTTGTCTCTAATTATGTAAAAAAGTAGAAGTTAACACAGATATATCCAAATTCGTTACCAATCCATTTCACCTTTAATCTATATATTTTATTTAATTTTTTTTTATCTATTCTTAAATGGGAAGACTATCGAACGAAATGCTCATTCAGCTATTCCATTTTTCTTTTTTACAATCATTATAAATTACACAATATCTCTGTTTTTCTATAAATCAAGTTATTTATTTATTTAGTTCAGCTCGTCACCTCTGTATGAGTTCATATTTCCAAAACTTCGATTTTGAGCGAAATTGCAAAATGTAATAATGAGGATATGTTATGAATCTTGTATTCATTCTATCTGTAAGTTTTCGCGTCCCAATTCTTTGTATTGATGTTGAATTTCAGAGTCAAAGTTTTCAAATAAGAAAGTCAACCATTGTTCTTGGATCAAATTCGAGATGTGTGGTATAATTCAAGATTAGTTGACGATTCCAGTAGTTTTTATACATGTTTAGAAAACTATTTCGTGCTATAAACATTATCTATAACGTTATCAATTACGAAATCAATATTTTTTTTTGTTCCAAATACCGACGCTGCAGTAGGCCTTTTATTATTTTTTTTATTTTTTTTATATTTTAGAACCCAAATTATATTTTCTGAAATGTTTTGAAGTCTTAAATGGAACCCCGATTTTGTTATTTGGTTAGTGATGTTTTGTTGAATCCATGGGACTTGTGAAGAAGAAGAGAAATAGAAGAAAACAGTTTATATATAAAATTTAAATTCGATTATAGTACAGAGAAACAGAATTGGTGGGAGGGTCGATAGTGTTTGTGTGTGAGCATGTGGTCACGAGATCGAGTCCAGAGGACGGCATTTTTTTAAGCTCTTTTCATGTGAGGTAGTTTTTTTTCTAATTTTATTATTATTATTATATATTAATTATTATTAGTATTATTATTACTATTGTGATTGTTATGATTGTTATTGTTATTGTTATTATTAGTATCATACTTGTTATCATATTTGAAAGTATTATAGACATTCCTATTATTATTATGATAAGTATTAATAATATTATTATTAGTAATAAACTTATCATTTTAGTATTTTATCATCACTAGGATTATGATTATGATTATGATTATCATTATTATTATTATGAAGGAAATAAAAATATATTATTATCATCAATATTAGAATTTGTACCGTTTTATAAATACTAGTATCATCAATACATTTACAATTAATAATATCATATTTATCTGTATCATCATAAATATTTACTAGTATTATTATGATTATCATTATCTATACTGTTATTAACAAAATTTACTATCATTACTATCAATTTTACTAAATCTATTAATAAAACTATCAGTATTATTATTATAATTATTATCAATAATATCATTATTACTATTAATATTATTGTTATTAGTATTATCATTAACAGTAAAATTCATATTTTACAATTACAATTATTATATTCATTATCATTATCATAACCATTAGAATAATTATTAACATTATTATCTTATATAATAATAATAAGAATTATCATTTTTATCATTTTTACCATTACTAACATTATTAAGAATACTACATTATTTTTTTTAACAAACAAATTATATAAAAAAAATACAATCAATACATATAACTTAATGAAATTTATATTTTTTATTTCAATACAAAAGGAATATATGAAACATATATATATATATATATATATATATATATATATATATATATATATATATATATATATATATATATATATATATATATATATATATATATATATTATTAATATAAAAAGATATAACTAATAGAATTATATATATATTTATTCGATTACAAATATGTATATTAATAAATACACCAATGTTATAGGTTCGTGAATCCAAAGCCAACCCTACTCTTGATAAATGACGTCATGTGTATTTTTACTACAAAATATAGTAATGTGAGTTTCATTTGCTCCCTTTTTAAATGCCTTTGCAATATATATTTTTGGGACTGAGAATACATGCGCTGCTTTTATAAATGATTTACAAAATAGACACAAGTACGTGAAACTACATTCTATGGTTGAATTATCTAAATCGAATATGCCCCTTTTTATTAAGTCTGGTAATCTAAGAATTAGGGAACAGACACCCTAATTGACGCGAATCCTAAAGATAGATCTATGGGCCCGACGAACCCCATCCAACGTACCGGATGCTTTAGTACTTCGATGTTGTTTTATATCATGTCCGTAGGGTTTCCCTGAATGATAGGGGATATTCTAATATGCATCTAGTTAATGTCGGTTACCAGGTGTTCAATCCATATGAATGATATTTTTTTGTCTCTATGCATGGGACGTTTATTTATGAGAATTGGAAATATGAAATCTTATGGTCAATTAAAATTATGAAATGATTATTTATGATAAACTAATGAACTTACCAACCTTTTGGTTGACACTTTAAAGCATGTTTATTCTCAGGTATGAAAGAAATCTTCCGCTGTGCATTTGCTCATGTTAGAGATATTACTTGGAGTCATTCATGATATATTTCAAAAGACGTTGCATTCGAGTCATTGAGTTCATCAAGATTATTATTAAGTCAATTATAGTTGGATATATTATGAAATGATATGCATGCCGTCAACTTTCGATGTAAAGCAAGTTTGTCTTTTAAAAACGAACGCAGTGTTTGTAAAATGTATCATATAGAGGTCAAGTACCTCGCAATTTAATCAACTATTACGAATCGTCTATAATCAATATGGACTTCGTCCGGATGGATTAGGACGGGTCGCTTCACATCCATCGGACATGATAAAAACGAATTCGAAGTACTAAAGCATCCGGTACTTTAGATGGGGTTTGTTAGGCCCAATAGATCTATCTTTAGGATTCGCGTCAATTAGTAGATCGGTTTACTAATTCTTAGGCTACCAAGCAAAAGGGGCATATTCGGCTTCGATCATTGAACCATATAATGTAGTTTTGATTACTTGTGTCTATTTAGTAAAACAGTTATAAAAACACATGTATTCTCAGTCCCAAAAATATATATTGCAAAAGCATTTAAAAAGGGAGTAATGAAACTCACAATACGATATTTTGTAGAAAAATATGCATACGACGGAACTGAACAAAGCAAGGTTGGCCTCGGATTCACGAACCTATATCATTTATATTAATATTAACACACATAATTGTAATTGAACAAATTCATATATTAGAACTTATTTTTACATATTATATATATTTGATTTGTGTATATATATCTAAAGTGATTAATATTTATATAGTTATATTAATATATATTTGGTTAGTACTATATTAAAAATACCTAATTTGTTATATATGAATATTCGTATAAATTTTTTTTTTAATATGATTAATACATACTTATGTAATATTACTTATAAATATAATTTTATATACATAATATTTATTTAGTAAAATAATATTAATAATGGTAAATAAAAAGTTGTATTTGATTATAATGATAATATCAATAATAACAATACCGATAATAATGATAATTATAATAATAATAATATAATAATAATAATAATGATAAAGAATAATAAGTAAACTACCTCAAGGAAGTAGTCCTAAAAAATGGCTAAGTTCGGGTTTGAACCCGTGACGTCCCGCTAACCCAATAACAACCTAAACCATTCCTCTGTCTTTGCTCTTCTGCTATATTTACTAATTATATTCTTTTATCTCATCATCAACATATCTATGCCTAACCCACTGTTTGTTATCATCTAAACCTCATCATAATCCATCGATCATCATTATTTTTAATCTATCATCATCAAAGTATCTCGTTATCATCATAGTATAACCTCATCCTCATCATTGTACTATTATATCATAATTATGATAATTATCCTTATGATCATCATAAGATTATCATGACCTCATCGTTATTTTTATATCACTACACAACCAAACATTATCATCAAAGTTCCATGATCACCATCATCTTTCATTCTAATCTAATCACCTAATTATCATTATAATCTAATCGAGTACCATGTATCCTTATCATCATCAAATTCATATTATCATTATTATTATTAACGTATCATCATTTTAATCATTTTTATGAGCATCCTAATCATCTACTCGATCATTATCATTATTAAACCATTTATCATTTTCATCATATCATCATCATGCATCTTTCATAATCATATTCACCATCAATACCATTCTCAGCTTAATAACAGGATCAGGAACATGGCCCATCATAACATAAACGATTTCGGCCCAATAACCAATTAAGCTCACGGCCCAACAGAAAATAAACCCATCAGCCCAAATTAAGTATGATCATAATAGTTCGTTAGCCAAACCCAGTTCATTTGTATAGATAGATTTAAGATATGTAGCTAGGTACGTGAGATTTGTAATCAATAATACCCGTCCCCATCTTGAACCCCACTACATATTCCATTATTTATATTATACAGGAAATTACCAGCTAGAAGAAAAAAGCATTCACTGTAGTATCAATATTGTGACATCACTATCCACTTACATCATCTATGAAATCGTCAAACAGGAATAATAAAATAAGCATAGCCGTTACAAATGGAATTCATCATCAAACCCGTCACTGTTCATCATCTACTTCATAATCACTGTATTATCGCGTCTTACTTCCAATATAAACAGAAAAATGGTGCGACTGCAGTAGCAGTGATCGTGTTTCAATAGAATACAGAAGGAAATAGTAGCTGCATCAGTAGGATTTGTGCAGGTTGGTTAATGAAGTAGTAAATAGAAATATACAAAGGTGTACTAGTAGTTTGTGTTGGAGTAGAGGTGGTGTTTTACGGTGGTTAAAATAGAAAAATAGACGCAGCACAGAAGCTGTTGGGTCTGTTCGAAAAGCTGTAAGAACAGCTACAAGGAAACTGTAGCAGCCTGTGGTTTTCATGGGTTGATGGTGGTGGTTATTGTTTGTCTGTAGTAACAACACAGTAGCTGTCAAAAGACAACATATAACGACGGTGGTGGTGTTTGTGGTGGTTGCACCAGCAATAAATAATAGTAGCCGTAATGGGGTAATTGGTGGTAGAGGTGTCGATGGATGGTGGCGGTGAACACTCACGGTGGTGAGGGGTAGTGATAGGTGTCGGTTGTCGATGAAGCAAAAGGAAAAAGAAAACGTGTAGCAAAATGAAAAGAATTAGAAGGATGGAAACAACATACGTTCTTTATTTTCCTGGGTCCAACAAGAAGCAGAAAGAAGGAAAGAGATAAGAGAGAGAGGTGTTTGATGGTATATTGTGCCGGTGGTGATTAATGATATATAAATACATCATATATTAGTTGATAAGTATAAAAGCATAAACACGTGAAACAACAGTTGTTACCAGTTGTCAATTGAGATGTGGGTTTCATAAAAGAATACGATGGTGGTGCATTTTTTTATAAAGACAGATAGATGCTTTCATATATGTATATAATATAGAGTGATGGTAAATTTAATTGGCAATCAAAAATAGTAGTATATATATATTTAGATAAAGAAGAAGATGTGGTTAGATATTAAAATTGATCGAGCATGAATATAGTTATATATAGAATTTGTAGATAGTGCATAAGTCAAAATCATAAAATAATATCCTAATACTAATAATTAAGAATCACAGGTGAAATAGGAATGCAAGAAATGAGACATGAAAAACAAATTTAAATGGTGATAGATAGGGATGGATGGGGATAGATAACAGAAAAAAATAAGGAAGTGGAGGTATGTGGTCGATGAATTCAATTGTGGGGTTAAGGTGTTTATCTATATGATTAGTATATGTATGTATGTATGTGGCATTCGTATATATATATATATATATATATATATATATATATATATATATATATATATATATATATATATATATATATATATATATATATATATATATATATGGAGAAGAAGATAAGGAATAATATATAATAATATCAAGTTGGATCTTAATTGTGTAAAACAATATATATATATATATATATATATATATATATATATATATATATATATATATATATATATATATATATATATATATATGGAGAAGAAAATAAGGAATAATATATAATAATATCAAGTTGGATCTTAATTGTGTAAAACAGTAATCGAATAAGATGGGTTTCATGTCTTAGTTCTAAAACTTATGTATATATATGTAAAATATTAACTCTATATACTTTATATATATAATATATACTTTTTGATTAATATTTATTATATATTATTATTATTTTACATAATTAATTCTAATAATTACAATATATAATATTTCAATTTATATTTCCAATTATTATGTATATATATATACATACATATCTAATTATAATTAATTGTTCGTGAATCGTTGGAAATGGTCGAAGTCAAATGTACGAAAAATAGTTCAAAATTTATGAGACTCAACATTACAGACTTTGCTTATCGTGTCGAAATCATATAAAAATCAAGTTTAAATTTGGTCGGAAATTTTTGGGTCGTCACAGGTTCCACCGGTGGTGAGCTTCCCTTGTTCAAAGGTGGCTGAACTTCGTCGTTCGTACCTTTCTTGCTTGCCGTTTCGCTACTTGGTTTCACTGTGTTGTTCGTACCTTTAGGTGGCGCCATTTGATCAAACCAAAATCGTTAAGTGTTAATAGATTTCGGGTTTGAGTACTTAACTTGGGAAAAAGAGTGGGTTGATTGTTTTAACTCCTATAATTGTGCAAACCCCAATTTGGAATCTGGATTCCAAGGGCGTAAAACAACCAAGCGGATTAACCTTATTCGATCGGAATCGAATAAGTTAATATCTTAGTGTGGATTAACTCGGATGGTGATCGGAGCACCGATCGGATTTAAGTTAACGACTGGAGTGACGTTGTCGCAATTGATTTTGGCAGAGTAACGTTTATGCATCCAGTGTTGTCCAAATGAAGGATTTCACTTGTGTATTTATAGATGTTATGGAGAGAATGATGACGTGGCACATGTCCCTTTCATGGTTGTAACAAACTTTGTCAGTCCCGAGGGGTGACGTGGCACCTATCCCTTTCATGAGGAATAACAGATCCTAACGAACTTCCATAGATTTGCGGGCTGATGTGGCATGCAACTTGCTTGCATGCTTGTTCCGTGATCAAGTGGTCATTCCGAGACAAAGTACCTGCTCCAGGGTAATGCATTTTCTTCCGGGACAACGTGCTTGTCCCGGGAGAATATCTTCGTGTCGGTTTGGAACGCCGATACAGTAGTGTCGGCGGGTTGATTCCGGTTAAGGCATCACGGTGCTCTCAGTCTAGCCGGGTAGGTCTCGCCAAACACTTGTTCCAAGTGTTTCTTCACGGTCATGACTATGATGATTGGCTTTACGGTGCCTAGTTGTGATTATCTTGACCGGCTGTACAGTGTCGGTTGTGTGTGTGTCATCCTGGTTCTTAGTCTTGCTATTTGTCCGTCATGGTGGAATATCCGAGAAGACGTCAGACGGATGACGAGAAAAGGAGTTGGCAATCCGGGGCGCGTAGTGCCGGGTATGATTTTTGCCGAGATGCTTCCCTATTTTGAGATGGATCATTATGCGTATCATTAATAATGATGTGAAACGATTTGGAGACAGAAATAATCAATCTAATACAGTATGATAAGAACGTGAAACAGATTTGTATATACTTTGTATAATGCCGTATAAAATCAGTATAATTTAATAAATATAGTATTAATATTATTAATAATAATATAAATACTAATAATAATAATAATAATAGAAATATTAATATCACTAATACTAATAATAATAATAATAATAATTGTATTAATAATATTAATACTAATATTAATAATAGTAATTAATGATAATTATATTATTAATTATGATAATAATTTTATTATTTATAATAATAATAGTAATTCTTAATGATAATGGTAATATTAATATCTAATAATAATACTAATATTAATCTGAATATCTAAAATTATAACTTTACTACTAGTTATAAAAATAATGATATTAACAATGATAACAACAAGATTGAAGGTACGCGCTACGCGGCTATACATTATCGAAGAAAAATCTATAAATATAACGGTTGGTAAAGTATTAATGGTGCGAAATTGACCTTTACAGGTTATAGGTTATATATCCGAAATCACCGACTATAATTTATATCATCAATTACCTAACTAGTACAAACTTATAAGTGGTGGTGATAGTGTTGGGAGGATTATATATATAAACTTTTTCATGAATAAAAAGAGTGAAACATCATTTGTTTGAGTGTGAAATGACGTCCAATGCTTCTACCAATATATATAATAATGGTAAATGGTAATTTGTAGTACGGAAATGGGAATGGTGTACCTTATCAATCTGAATGATTATGTTCTACTTTAAAAAAAAAAAATTTGAATTCTTGCCTCTTGTTCAAAACTACACGTATTCACAAACAATTCCAAGTACAAAATGGTACGCTCCATACAATGTTATGTGTATATATACAAGTGAGATGGTTAGCGCGCTTCGCGGTGGAAAAATTACGAAATGTACATAAGCATTTCGTTTCTTACATAACATCCTTGTTTCAGTTTTACATATTATTAGATTGGTTATCTTCTTTTGGATCTTCAACTTACAACTTGCAAAGTTAGTCTTTTACGGAGCAGTTAAAACTACTCAAACTTCTTGATTAAAGACATATTATTTAGCATTTTCTCAATAGCTTCGTCATCATGTCCACGTCCCCTTGACTGCAAAAATACAATCATACCATCAACAAAACTATTCATCATTTAGTTTGCAAGTTTCAAATATGAAGACCGTTTGAACTTTGAAGAGGTAACAAACCATTAAATTATCTCAATAGATGACATTTCAAACAATCTAATACTCGGTAGTTTTATTGTGCTATTTCAAACAATCAAATTACCGACTCAGACCCGACTCGGCCCGGATGTGACCCGAATTTTTAGCGCTGGCAGACTTTTTAGGTGTTAGGGCTAGTCCCCGAACTGACGCGTCGGCCGACTCAGCCAACTTTTAAAACAATGTCTACAATAATATCTCTGGAATCTTATGGAAAAAAAGTTTGTTTTTACTAAACCAAAGGTAAATGAATATAGATGAGTACCTTGATTGATGGGACCATTGCAATGGCTTCCTCCACAGTTTCAGGGCAAAGGTTTCCAAGAGTACAAAGCTGCGTGTAAATTTGATGATAAAATGTGATTTAAGAATCGAAATCAAAGTGAGACAAAAAATAAATAAATGGGATCACTTGTCGGAACACTTTACCTCAAACTCTGCTAACTGGTATCTACTCAATAGTCTATATGTTAGTTAAGAAAATAAAGCTGCTTTTATAACATAACACAACATCTGCTCAGTAGTCTGTATGTGCGGCGTTACGGGCGTTGGTGACGTTAGTTCTTGTGCAAGTGTCGCTTTCACTGCTTGTTCCTATTTCCATGATTGTTTCAACTACAAATTCTGGAATACCCTTTTATGCTAATTTGCTATAATGGAACTGAGAAATAAGCAAATTTAATTTAGTATACCTTCTTTAAGGTTTCATTCTTTCAGTCTTGGCCTACGGTTTTTGTTTCTTAGAATTTTGTTTGATTGACTTCTTAGAGTTCTTTTGCATATAGTCATTCCCAATGTCATAACCATAAATTAGCCAAAATAGAAGTTGGAACCACACCAGGCATCTCCCAGTTAACCCTAGTGTTTTAGAAGGAAAAAAAATGAGG
Source organism: Rutidosis leptorrhynchoides (assembly GCF_046630445.1). Lineage (NCBI taxonomy): Eukaryota > Viridiplantae > Streptophyta > Magnoliopsida > Asterales > Asteraceae > Rutidosis > Rutidosis leptorrhynchoides. The sequence goes on along the minus strand of NC_092338.1, from coordinate 225,517,575 downwards.
AATGGGTAAATATAAATGTAAATAAATAGTAACAGCAAAACAAAAAAAAAAGAGTTAAATGCACTTACAGAAGATCCATTATCACGAAAAAATCTGCAAATAAAGGCAAACAAACATTGCAAGTGATGTTTGACTTTGTAATAAATTAAGAAAAACTATATAAACTTTCAAATTAATTGTTCACGTTCATAGAGAGAAAAAATAATAATAAGATAAAATTCTTTTATGCTCTACTTTATGCATATAGAAAAAAAAAAATAGATAAAAGAATATGAGATAAAAATGTAAAGCTAACGAAAATACATTTAATAAATTGAGTATATGTTTTATTCCGTAATGAATCTAAACGTGAAAAACTTTTGTTATGAACGACATACCGTGAATAAGAGAGAACAGACTGCCATTTGGGAAATAATCGAACACCAACAAACGTTCTCCTCTGGACTGAAAATAGGCTCGTAGTGGCACCAAATTCTTTTGCCTCAACTTTCCAATCATGTCTACATGTCTGCAAAACTCATTAAGATTCGGCCACGTGGCATCTTTTAGCCTTTTAACTGTTACTATAAGCCCAGTTTCCATCACAGCTTTATACGTACTCCCCATTGTACCTCTTCCAAGTGTCTCAGCTGACGCTTTTAATAAATCCTCCAACTGATAATTCATCTCCGTTGTACCTCCGTCGCCACAAAACACCAACACCATGCTGGCACCACCATTTTCACCATTTCATGAATGCCCACCGTTCTCACTTCCTCCGCCGTCTGCTGCCGTCGTTGGCGGTGGTGATTCTGGTTTGTTAACTCCGGCCAGCTCTTTTATGTTTACGTCTCCTTTTCTCAAGATTAGTATAAAAAAGTGATTAAAACACATAAAATTGAAAACCCACCAATAAAACTGGTTCACAACTGACCAAAAGCTAGATGTGTAGGAATAGCTGCAATAACTTGAGATCTTCTAAACTTAATCTCCATAGCTGTTTAACCATTTTATAGTTATTAGTAAATTTGAAAGTTTCTTACAGGGAAGTTAATATGAGTCCCAGAATCCCAGTATTTAAGCGCAACCATGTCGTATGCACGAGCTGCCTTCTGTTCCATATCATAGCCACCTGAGTGTACAACATGAGTTTTTGTTATAGATCCCAAGTTAAAAGTTGAAATAACTTGCATATATGGAGTAAAAACACTGAGAAATAATACTATCAGGTGAAGAAAAAAACACTTACCAATATAAACTGATATATGGAGAGATCAGCCGGGTACAAATAACAACCACAATAAAGCATACCCGAAAGATCTAGACGTACGAACATGAAACATAATAACCAAAGACACTATAAAAATAGAACCTGAAATAAGCCTTCAGATCATTGCATTATATCCACCACAAACCTTCATCAAATAGCTAAATTACCTGAAGCAACTAAACCATGTAACAGTTTCTCATGTCCCTTTTTCGAACTCAATATCGGTATAACCAGCTGGGGTAAGATGTGGATAAACGCCAAACACTCGAAAACCTCATAAACAACAGCAACACATTATAATAAAATACTACAAACTGCTTAAAAAAACATACTCAAATAACCACACTACCATCAAAACTTAAACTACAACTGAAGAGTGAAAGTACCAGCTACGATGTGTAGAAATCTTGATATTGTTACTAAAACCTGCTGTGAGAAAAATCACATTAGGTCAAACGTAAAATTCAATCATAATTGCAGCTCTCATATATTCATTCAAGCGTTTAATTAAACACTTGGTGTGCAGAAACAAATGATCCATATGCCTCAAATATACCTTACAAACATCAAACCACAACAACAGATGCTAAAACTAAAACAAAAACTTCAAACCTTCCATAGAAGAACATCGATGTAGGGATAAACTAAAAACTAATTAATTAACTGATTATCTGGAAGAAAAAAAACCCTAACTTTTGATCCAAAGTGCCATTTTATTCTAGCCAAAAAGAGGAAAAGCATACCTGAGTAGTCCTATGTCCTTCGCTCTTTTCAAATCTAATTTGTAACTAAACCAAAACAAAAGTTAGCGTGCGTAGAAGACAACTATATATATGCACACACAATTTTCAATAGTAGGTGTCATTAAGTTGACTTTTAACACTTTTGCATACAACAAAATTGTTAAGTTGAAAAAATAGCTTATCTTTTTAGCCCATTTGAACGATAAGATTTTATCATGTGTAATTATAATACAAATAAATTTTATACTACATACCTCAATAGAAGCTTAATTGAGCAAGGTGATGAACAGAGGGCCATTTCTGAATCCATCGATTGAAGTAATCAATAACAGCTGTTTGAACCCTAGCTAGTTTGTTGAAGAATGACTTCAGAAATCCATACCCCATATGCTTTTACATCGATATCAACATTATTATCAGAGTTGATTCTACGCCACGGAAGGTCTCGTTTGTTATCATCGTACCATTTCAACAACCATGTCCTGATTTTAAATTAGCTTCAAATAATAAATTAATCGGAAGTAACAAACATAGAAAAAGATACCTAACCTCTTAGAGTCATCGATTGCTATGTCTCACACACATACCTGCGAAGATGAAGAAATCAATTGAAGATACTTATAAAGTTTTGTGGAATCGATTTCATGTGTTTGTTTGTTTAGAATAATTGAATGAATTAAAGGAACCTACCTGTTATATGAAGAAGAGTCTTCTTGATCGAACGAACGATTTAGGGTTAACCTAGTGTTTTAGAAGGAAAAAAAAAATGAGGAATGGGTAAAACAATTGGTAAAATGGAATGGTTGTGGATGTAATTAGGGTTTGTAGGTGGATAATGAGTGCCAACAGAGAAGGAAGAAGGGAAGAAGGATGAGGCGACATACCAGATGAAGAAGATGATTGTGTCAAAAGAGAAGGAAGAAGGGAAGAAAGGATGGATCGACATACCGGGTATGGTTTGGTTACTCATTCTTCAGGCCAACCCCTCATCTGTTATTGTGTATGTATATTTTTAATGTGCGGTGGAGAATTGCCCAAAACGTGAATAGTGTTTTGTTGTGAGGGAGGAGGGTGACGTGAGCAATCAGGAAATCCTCCCCTGATAGAAGATGGGTATCGAGAGGATTTTCACTTCCCTGATACAAGATGGGTAATAATATAACAAATCAAATGTATTTAATTTCATATTATAATTTTTAATGATATTAATAATATTAATTTTAATTTTAATAATAATTATGAATGTAATAATAATATCACAGCTATAATTAAACTTGTAATTACATTTAATATATTAATATTATAATTATATAGTATGATAACATTTACATAATATAATATTTAGTTTTTCAAATACTAATTATATTTCAAAGTATAATTTAAGATCGTTTACATAATAGAAATTATTATATCATCTAACGTTTTCATTTTTAAAACTTATCTAGGTATAGTTCATTTATGTACTAGCGTTTATTTTAACTTCTTAAACGTTCTAGTTAACTTATTTAAATATTAATCGAATTAATAAACAAATGTTACTATCGTTTACTTAATTAATTTGAAATCATATATATATATATATATATATATATATATATATATATATATATATATATATATATATATATATATATATTGTAGTGACCCGTCCTAATCCACCTTGACGAAGTCATCAACATCTGGTCCCATTGCGAGGTACTGACCTAAATATGTCATGTACGACTCCAAGTATTATCTTTAAAATGAGCAAATGCACAGCGGAAGATTTCTTTCATACCTGAGAATAAACATGCTTAAAAGTGTCAACCAAAAGGTTGGTGAGTTCATAGGTTTATCATAACAATCATTTCAATATGTAAATAGACCACAAGATTTCTGTTTTTAAATATATGTACACTCGCAAGTGTATAAAAGTATTCTATAAGTTGTAGGCACCCGGTAACAAGCCTTAACGTTCATGTTTTACCCTCTGAAGTACACCAGATCAGGTGTGTTTAATATAACCTCGAAGTACTAAAGCATCCCATAGTCAGGATGGGGTTTGTCAGGCCCAATAGATCTATCTTTAGGATTCGCACCTACCGTACATAGACAAGTAGTTTAATGTTACCAAGCTAAGGGTATATTTCTGGTTTAAACCCACATAGAATTTGTTTTAGTACTTGTGCCTATTTCGTAAAACATTTATAAAACAGCGCATGTATTCTCAGCCCAAAAATATATATTGCAAAAGCAATTAAAAAGGGAGCAAATGAAACTCACAATACTGTATTTCGTAGCAATTATGTATATGACGGAACTGAACAAGTGCAGGGTTTGTCTCGGATTCACGAACGTATCAATATTGTGATTCAATATTGCAGGAAAGTACGTAGACGCAACGAAAATGATAAACGTTAGGTTGACCTCACGAGCAATACCCTCGAACAATACCCATAACCTCCATAGCTATAACCCATAATTTCCTTAGCTCTATCCCGTTTGAAAACTTATTTTGAAATCGTCTGAATATAACTCCGTCGTAGTATTTTATGTATACTAATAATATCTTGAAATAATACTAAGTAAATATATATATGTAATTCGATTGAGAGAGTTTAGAGAAATATATTTTCAAGTTTCTATGAAATAATGAAACCTATTGAATTCTATTTATAATAGATTTTTGAATTATTAAAGTGAATTATTAAAGTATGAATTATTAAAGTGAATTATTAAAGTATGAATTATTAAAGTGAATTATTAAAGTATGAATTATTAAAGTATGAATTATTAAAGTGAATTATTAAAGTATGAATTATTAAAGTGAATTATTAAAGTTAAAGTAAAGTAAAAGTAAAGTAAAAGTAAAGTAAAGGTAAAGTTAAAGTATAGTAAAAGTATAAAACTATATACGTATAATACGCGTATATATAATATTAATTTAAATCGTTATATATATTTAATAAAATAAAATATAAATATCGTTATCTTTATCATACTGGTTAAGTAATGAGTTGTCAAAAGTGGTTCTAGATATTTATAAAAGTTATATACGTTTTAATAATAAAGTTCTTTTTAAACTGAAAACGTCTTTGTACTTTTGAAACTAAATTAATAGAATATTATGGAAACCAATTCCCCACTATCTTTTGTCTAACTTTCGTAAATGACACTTTTTGTTTTTATTTATAAATAGCTTTACAAATTATTCTGAATATCGTTAAGAGGAATAGATTTTCTCAAATCATAGTGGACCTCTCAACAGAGACTTGTAATCATAATTCAATGTTTCTGATAATTCAATCATTTAATATATTTTTTTAATTTCATCGAAAATCATATTGAAATAAATACGTTCGTGTAAGGTATTATACGTTTAATACTTTATTAATATTCTCAAGTTATAATACATATATACATATACATATCTATTTATATATAACGGTTCGTGAATCGTCGGAATTTGGTCGAGGTTATAATGAATGTATGAACACAGTTTAAAATTTTTGAGATTTAACTTAACAAACTTTGCTTATCGTGTCGGAATAATATAAAGATTAAAGTTTAAATTTGGTCGAAAATTTCCGGGTCGTCACAGTACCTACCCGTTAAAGAAATTTCATCCCCGAAATTTGATAGAGGTCGTCATGACTAACAATGAGAATGTTATTATAACGATTATAGAGTTTTATCATGTTCAAGAAGAATGGATAAAATAATTCAATTAATCGAAACGTGTGAGTGAAGTTATCGTAAATGAATGAAATAAGATAATAGTGATTCGTCGTATCTTTTGACGTCATCACGATTGATCTCCGAAAAGAAAATCTTTGTAATCTATATTGGATTTGATTATTCGGCGATTAAGGAAATTATGATCCTCTTCGAATTAATGCGATAATCCATTTTGATTTCTCTGTCGGATATTTCACTATAAATCCACCTCATTTGTTTTCTTACAACTCACACCTTCTCAACTCATATTTTAAAGTATTTGTCAATATACTTCATCCAGTGCTGATTCTTGATATACTCCTCACTTTCATATCTGTCGCTCTTCTTTTTCATCTACCTCCGGAAGAATCTATTTACTTCTACTATACTCTCGGTTTTATAGTGTTTTTAGTTCTTCCGTGTCTTTATATTGCTATATGCATCGATATATACGGTTTATAATTTTTGGGTGGTTGTTGGGTTTTATATCTTCCCTTATATTTCAAAGCCCCTGCTTTTGTCTTCTATAATCATTGACATCCACAGTTAATGCTCCCTTCTATTTGCTGCGATTTATACTCCAATTTCTATTTTGGAGTTTTGTCCTTTCGTTTCTTCTTCTTGCGATTAAGCAACGTTTGTAATGGTCCAGTATTCGCAGATATGAATTTCAGAATGAACATAGTTAATGTTCTAAGAAGGAAATGGTAATGGCACGATCTTGATTTGTTAATTTACCAGAATACCCTGAAAAGACCGAATCATCAAGAAAATATATTCTTGATATTTTTAGAGATTAAATAGAATACAAGAGTCGTGTAACATGGAACATGATGACGACATGGTCTGTGAATCGTCATGTCCCATTAGAAACTCAGCATGACTTACTGTAATATAATCACGTTGATCAAGTGTCATTATATTATACTAACTCATGCTTCAGTTCCCAACACTACTTCAAAACATTCATAATTTAAACTCGAAAGTTTATAGAATATAGAAACTAATAGTTTCTTATATGATGTAACACTGATAGCGCAAAGAGATAAATGACTTCAGATAAGATTAGTTGTGAAAATATCTTCAGAAATATCGCGAATATTTATAATGAAAGATATGATAATATCTTAGAATTTCTAATATTGATGGATGATGATGAAGATTTGTCTGTAAAGGTTTAGAATAAAGAGTAAGGTATTCGTTAATGACTTTAGCAGGCACTGAATCATTTGGATTCTTTGAAGGCAGATTTAGTCTTTGTGATTTGTCCACAGCCTCCTTCATAGTCTGTTCAATCCGTTTTCCAGTTCCAAACCTTCTCTTTTTCTCAGCTTTTCCACCTTACTATTCTTTGTCATCAAACTTTTTACTGTTAAGATCGTTTACAGTTTTTGATGCTTCATCAGTATTTCGAGAACTAGTTCGCAGTTTAGGGTGTTTTTCAGAAACTTCACATTCAAAGTATATAAGTCCAGAAGATAGACACATATAATTGTTGGCGTAGACATGCTGCGAGATTTCAAAATACTGATTGCTAATTTCTGATGATTCATATGGCAATTCTCGTTACAAGATGCAGATGAGTAAATGATGGGATTTTGATAAATATAAAGTTTTTTCGGAAAGTCAAAGATCAATGAAGTTGTTAATAAGTTTACTGCTAATGTGGCGAGATATGAAAGGTTCCCCGGTAATAATGATGAAGGGGTAATCATTATAATAAGGCTTATCGAATGAACAATTGAAGTTGGTTTGCTGGAGCTGTGACAAAATTGTCTATTTTTAGAAGGGATTGAAAAGTTATTTTAGCTAGTAAATGCCAAAAGGTCTGACATGGATACATGTTAAATTATGACTTTGGTTTCAAGAGTTTTTCAGGTACATAACTGTGGATAACATGTGGTTGGATCATCATCTCGATTGTTCATTATTTGAAGTGTCTTCAGGTATTTCGAAGGGCTTGAACACAGATTATAATCGTTAATATACATGCGATGTTCTAACACAGTTTTGAAGTTAAAGTATAGCTTTGAAAGATGTAAGAATCTAAGAGTGATGATATCGTTTATAACTTGAATTGAATTCGGCGATTTCAAAATCAGAATATGTAATTAGATTTTTGAATGAGTATGGTTGTTTTGATTTCTATAAAAGAATGTATATTGTTGTGAAAGTAGGGAGTATAATGGATGATTTGCTGAATCAGATTCGAAGAATGTAACATATTAATTGTGAATTTATATATCTCTCGGGTATTACCTACCCGTTAAAAAAATGTCACAATTAATATTTTGTACAAAAGAATTTTATTACAGTCTTTATGGAAATATATGTGTATATTTCTTCAGATGTAATATAGATTTAATGAGTTAATATTAAATTAAACTCACTTGATTTATGGTTAAGGCTAGGATAGATAATTTCTAAACTTTAGAAATTACATAATCGTCGTAGAATGTTTTCCCAATGAAGTTATGAATCAATACTTCATCGTTGTGGTATTCCTTAGTATCTACAGGGCGTATGACGTCGATGCTCATGGGACAGATTGTGAAGTTGAGGTTTGCGATGCGGTTGTTGTTGGTGGTGGTAATGGTACTGTTGGTGTTGCTGATGGTGGTACTGTTTATGCTGCTGGTGCTGCTGCTGGTGTTTGTAACCTTTGCACCATATTCTCCAAAGCCACTACCCGAGCGCGAAGCTCGTTGACTTCTTCTATTACACCGGGGTGATTGTCGGTTCGGACGAGCGGATAAATAAAATCTAGAATTTGGTGTAGTATGTAATCGTGACGAGATACTCTAGAAATAAGAGAGAAAATGGTGTTTCGGATAGGTTCGCCGGTAAGTGCTTCAGGTTCTTCGCCAAGAGGGCAATGTGGTGGATGGAAGGGATCACCTTCTTCTTGTCTCCAATGATTAAGGAGGCTACGAACCCATCCCCAATTCATCCAGAATAGATGATGACTAATTGGTTGATCCATTCCGGTCACACTGCTTTCGGAACTTGAGTGGGATTCTATTTCGGAATCCGAGGGACTTGAACTAATGATGAATTCCATTTCGTACGATTGAATAAAGAATTTTTGGATATGAAATGATTTTCCGGCTATCGGGTGGTATTCTAATTATATAGAGCAAAAGGTTTCGTAGATTACGGAGGAATTTACGGAATATGTCAGGCAAAGTTTACAGTAACAGATACGCTAAGATATGAATTAGCAGATACGCTAAGATATGAATTTTGTCTATACACTATTCATGCAATCAATGCAATAAGATGTGTCTAGACTAAGAATGGTAAGCAGGTAATTTCCGACAAGAATGATGAGCAAAATTTTTGAAATGCAGACACGGTCGAAGTCCAGACTCACTAATGCATCCTAACGACTATCAGTTAGACACACTAATGCAGACCTGGTTCGCTAAGACCACTGCTCTGATACCAACTGTAGTGACCCGTCCTAATCCACCTGGACGAAGTCATCAACATCTGGTCCCATTGCGAGATACTGACCTAAATATGTCATGTACGACTCCAAGTATTATCTTTAAAATGAGCAAATGCACAGCGGAAGATTTCTTTCATAACTGAGAATAAACATGCTTAAAAGTGTCAACCAAAAGGTTGGTGAGTTCATAGGTTTATCATAACAACACAACAACAACAACAATACCCAATCCCACAAAAGTGGGGTATGGGAGAGGTGGGTGTAGACAATCATTCCTCGTACCCTAGATTAGAAGGAAGTCGCTACTCCACCTGCGAGTATAGAACCCGCGCCTAGATAAGGTCGTCCCTCCCTCTACTCTAGAGCAAAAGGTTTATCATAACAATCATTTCAATATGTAAATAGACCACAAGATTTCCGTTTATAAATATATGTACACTCGCAAGTGTATAAAAGTATTCTATAAGTTGTAGGCACCCGGTAACAAGCCTTAACGTTCATGTTTTACCCTCTGAAGTACACCAGATCAGGTGTGTTTAATATAACCTCGAAGTACTAAAGCATCCCATAGTCAGGATGGGGTTTGTCAGGCCCAATAGATCTATCTTTAGGATTCGCACCTACCGTACATAGACAAGTAGTTTAATGTTACCAAGCTAAGGGTATATTTCTGGTTTAAACCCACATAGAATTTGTTTTATTACTTGTGCCTATTTCGTAAAACATTTATAAAACAGCGCATGTATTCTCAGCCCAAAACTATATATTGCAAAAGCAATTAAAAAGGGAGCAAATGAAACTCACAATACTGTATTTCGTAGCAATTATGTATATGACGGAACTGAACAAGTGCAGGGTTTGTCTCGGATTCACGAACGTATCAATATTGTGATTCAATATTGCAGGAAAGTACGTAGACGCAACGAAAATGATAAACGTTAGGTTGACCTCACGAGCAATACCCTCGAACAATACCCATAACCTCCATAGCTATAACCCATAATTTCCTTAGCTCTATCCCGTTTGAAAACTTATTTTGAAATCGTCTGAATATAACTCCGTCGTAGTATTTTATGTATACTAATAATATCTTGAAATAATACTAAGTAAATATATATATGTAATTCGATTGAGAGAGTTTAGAGAAATATATTTTCAAGTTTCTATAAAATAATGAAACCTATTGAATTCTATTTATAATAGATTTTTGAATTATTAAAGTGAATTATTAAAGTATGAATTATTAAAGTGAATTATTAAAGTATGAATTATTAAAGTGAATTATTAAAGTATGAATTATTAAAGTATGAATTATTAAAGTGAATTATTAAAGTATGAATTATTAAAGTGAATTATTAAAGTATGAATTATTAAAGTATGAATTATTAAAGTTAAAGTAAAGTAAAAGTAAAGTAAAAGTAAAGTAAAGGTAAAGTTAAAGTATAGTAAAAGTATAAAACTATATATGTATAATACGCGTATATATAATATTAATTTAAATCGTTATATATATTTAATAAAATAAAATATAAATATCGTTATCTTTATCATACTGGTTAAGTAATGAGTTGTCAAAAGTGGTTCTAGATATTTATAAAAGTTATATACGTTTTAATAATAAAGTTCTTTTTAAACTGAAAACGTCTTTGTACTTTTGAAATTAAATTAATAGAATATTATGGAAACCAATTCCCCACTATCTTTTGTCTAACTTTCGTAAATGACACTTTTTGTTTTTATTTATAAATAGCTTTACAAATTATTCTGAATATCGTTAAGAGGAATAGATTTTCTCAAATCATAGTGGACCTCTCAACAGAGACTTTGTAATCATAATTCAATGTTTCTGATAATTCAATCATTTAATATATTTTTTTAATTTCATCGAAAATCATATTGAAATAAATACGTTCGTGTAAGGTATTATACGTTTAATACTTTATTAATATTCTCAAGTTATAATACATATATACATATACATATCTATTTATATATAACGGTTCGTGAATCGTCAGAATTTGGTCGAGGTTATAATGAATGTATGAACACAGTTTAAAATTTTTGAGATTTAACTTAACAAACTTTGCTTATCGTGTCGGAATAATATAAAGATTAAAGTTTAAATTTGGTCGGAAATTTCCGGGTCGTCACATATATATATATATATATATATATATATATATATATATATATATATATATATATATATATATATATATATATTCAATATTCATAAACATGTTTTAAATACACGTTGCGAGTTATTTATGTATTTAAAAACTAACATTTCAACCTATTGTATATATTCAAATTAGGTTATTTAAACAAAACATTTTAATAATTAAATTCTATTGAATCGAAAAATGTTTCCGCACGTTTGAAACTAAATCAATTGAATACTATTTAGTTCTCCACTAACTTTTGTCTAACTCTCGTTATTTGACACGTTGTTCTCACTTATAGATTACTTTATCAATTATTCCGAATACCGTTAACAAGGAAGATTTCTTAAATCATAGTGGACCTCACAACAGAGATCTGTAATCATAACACAGTGTAACTGGTAATTCAATCATTTGATATTATCTTTTAATTCGTCAATAAATATATTGAAACAAATACGTTCATGTAAATTATTATACATCTAATACTTTGTTAACGTTTTCAATTAATATAACTATATATTAATTTTTATATCTACATACACATAAATGTTGAATCATCGAGCATAGACAAAAGGGTAATTGATTATATGAATATAGTTTCAAAATTTTTGAGACTCAACATTACAGACTTTGCTTATCTTGTCGAAATCATATAAGATTAAGTTTAAATTTGGTCGAAAATTTCCGGGTCGTCACAGTACCTACCCGTTAAAGAAATTTCGTCCTGAAATTTGATTGGGATCGTCATGGCTGACAATAAGTATGTTTTCATGACTCATATGAGTTGGAAATTAGAGGTTTATCATTAGTTAGTAATACGGATAAAACAATTCGTTTATGTGAAGAGTACGAGTGAAGCTATTGCAAAAGAGTGAAAATGAGTAAATGCAGGTTCGTCTTAACTAGTGACGTAGTTATGGTTGATTTCCAGAATTCAAGGGATTTAGAGGAAATCTTCGTAATAAGATTTGGTTCTTCGGTAGTTAAGGAAATTAGGATCCTCTTTCGTTAAATGAGATAACCTGTTTTGATTGCTCTGTCGGATATTTCACTATAAATCCACTCTCTTCATTTCCTTGTTTCCACACTCCTATCTTCTATACTTTCTTTCTTAATTCATCTTCTAAAACATTTTTAAATATTCCATCCGGTTCTGATTCTTGATATTTTCCTGGCTATTGTATCCTTCATTCTTCTTTTTCATCTACCACCAGAGGAAGTTATTTTTCTTCTACTATTACCTTGGGACTATAATGTTTTTTATTCTCTCGTGCCTTTACGTTGCAATACGTATTGATATACATGGTTTATAATTGTTGTCAAGCCTTATATTTTCCTTTATATTTTGGAGTTCCATACTTTTGTTTTCTCTTCCCGACTTTAAGTCAAGTGAATAATAGTCCAGAATTCGTAGATATGAATTTCGGAGTGAATATAGTTAATGTTCTAAGAAAGAAATGGTAATAGCACAATCTGTAACAACCCTCACTTTTCGACTTCTAAATTTCTGAATTAACCCTAGGGTTATATGTCTGACTATATGTATTAAGGGTTGTTATATACAATTAAATATTGACCGAATAGTAATTTTTAGTCAACAATGTACGCTTAAATAAATAATATATTATTAATTTATATAATTTGACATAATTTAACTAAGTATATAAACTTTGTATCACTTTTATTATTTAGTTAATGTATTATATATTTAACTATATAATAAATCCAATTATATATAAATGTAATAATATTTACAAACTTACTAAAGCTGTAGTTTAATAATTAAAATCATAATTATTATTAAAAATACAAAATACCGAATTATTTATTATTTTTATGCAAAATTTGTATTTATTAATTAAATAAAATAATAAAATAAAATATTATTGACAAATATTCTTGGAAAAACATTAAATAAATTTGTTTATTTACAAAAAAAAATCCTTAAAATAAATAAATAAAAAATAAATAAATTACTTTTTAATTAAAAATTTTAATGGAAAAACTACTTTTATTATTTTATTTTGTGCATTATCCCATGACCTAACATTTAATACTTTTTAATTTTAAAATCCCATTAAGAATTAAATATTTCTTTTTCTTTTAATTATTTTATTCTTTTTACCTGATTTTTTCAGGTATAAATACCCCTCATTTCTCATTCAAACTCACACCAAAATTTCTCTCATTCTCTCTTTGAAGAATTACTACTAGTAAGTATTCTTTTCTTACTTTTTATTTTTTTTACTTTTTAATTTTTAATTTTTACTTTTTACTTTTTACTTTTTACTTCGGTTATTATTTTTACCGAAATATGTAAATAATGTTATAAATTATATGCAATTAAAAATAAAATAAATAACATGTATACACTATTACTTGTAGCGACCCAACCAAATCATGTTTGACGGCGCCGACTACTTCGTTCCCGTTGCGTGGTCATAAGTCTTTATCATGACGTTTGACCAAAATATGTCGCATCTATTTCATAAGTAAAAGGATGTTTCAAGTTTACAAATGTAGTTCAAAGACTAGTTACATTACAATGTTTAACGTACGAATGAAACCTATGCGACAAAATTTAAAGTAGTCAAAAGACGCTCCAACTATGCATGTATACTCGACATTCAAGCAAGTATCAAAAAGAGTGCGGAAGCATGTATCAAGTAGCTTTCAAGGACCTGAGAAAACATATAGAAAACTGTCAACGAAAACGTTGGTGAAATCATAGGTGTTTTAGTAAACGTTGCATTTGAACCACAAGATTTAATATAATATGATTATCAAAATCATTTGCATTCCAAAGTTGTTATTTGTTTCGCGGGCACCCAATTATCAAACTTAACTGTTTTGCACCCTTTGCGTAGTGTTAGAACATACACTAAACCCGAAAATATATTTCATCCGCTAACGGTAGCGAACCGTCCGAATGAGGCTCGTCAAGCCCATGTGATCACATAATATAAGTTCACGTTTACACCCTGCAAGTGTAACTAATGATAATTGAATTGAGGATTTTTGTTCAAACCCATACGTGGAATGTTCGTTTTCGTACTTGTGTTCAATGGATAAAAGTATGATACGTATATGTTTCTCATCCCATAGTTTAAAGCATAAAAGTTGTTTGAAAGATGGGACTATGATCTCACCTTGAGTGCACGTACGAAAAGTACTTCACAAAATAACGTGTGCGAAGGATAGTGCTAGTCTTGACCTAAACAAATAGGTCGTATCAATAACGATAAACACGATAGGTCAAAGATGTTCAATTAGTCCTATGGCTCGTTACGACTCGATTATGTAGCATGTGAAATCAAATTGTCAAGTTTCATGCAAGATACAAGTATAGAAACAAGTTAGGAAGGTTGCATAATCATTTGGTTAAGTTTGACAAAAAGTCAAACTTTGGTCGGTCAAAGTCAACGAAAAAGTCAACACGTTCGGGTCGGGTCCCGAACTATTTTTCTGAGGTTATTAATCATGTATGAGCATGTTAGAACAAGTTACATGTGAATCGGAGGTGCGTAGCATAGCAAACATTATTCAAAAATCGACAAAGTTGGACAGACCACTTTGACGCGCCGCGCGGGTATATGGCGCGCCGCGCCATTACCTGTGCAGAGAATTCTGGCAGTTTTTAAGTTTTATGCACGAACCTAACTTCAACCAATCACCATTTATGACTCGCAAACAACCAAAGTATGTATCTTATATCATCGGAAAGGTATTTTGACAAGGAAAACAACTAAACACGTTTCATCCATCACATTTACTTTTACAACAACCAAAATCACATTCAAAGCTCCTCATTAAATGCACTCAAGTTCATAAATGAAATTCGATGATTCGGCAACCAATTTACATGAATGATATGCCGTTTCGAAGGTGATCAAGCATACAATACAACCTAACACTTACAAATAACATTTCATGTCATTCAAAGCATCAAAAGTTCATTTCAAGTTCATCAAACCCTAACCCAAATCCACCAAAACCAATAATCAAGTTTATGAAGTTTTCTAAAACAAATTACACATCAAATTGAAGCTAGTGCTACTAGTAACACATTTAATACTTGCACTTTACCATAACAACAACATTTAAGCAACCAAATTACCAAATCAAACACACCAAAGTTTATGTTCATGCTAGTTACTTCAAATAACAAAGTCGAACATATAAATCATATATTCATGTTAGAATTGAGCCATAGACACTAATTAACAACTTTATAAGTTAAAAACATCAAGAACACAAAATCTAGTGATTTTAGAAAGTTACCCAAACTTGATGAAATCGGTATGGAATCGAAGAGGAAGATGAGAGGATTCCGAATATGCAATTTGTTTAGATGGATGCTTGCTCGATTTGATTTGGATGATGAATCCTTGAAGTGGTGTTTGAGAGATTTGGTGAATGTATTAGTGAAAATGGAAAAAGAAAAGGAAATAAATGAATGGATGAGAGTGAAGGGTTGACTAGTTGACCTAGTCACCTCTTTGCTCTCTTTGCAACAATGGTCCCTCTAGTTCGGTTGCGGGTGCGTGAATTACCTAAACGAGATATTTTAAAACGCGTATTAACGAGGGATGTCATAATCATATAACGGACTTTAAATAGTTAAACGGAAAAGTAAACGGAAAAAGGCAGGATGTTACATTACCTACTCCTTAAAAGAAATTTCGTCCCGAAATTTAAGTAGGCGTAGTAGTCGTTGTTTCTTCCTCGGGATCTTGCGTTTTCGGAGCCGGGAATAAATGAGGGTATTTCTTTTGCATTTGATCTTGCCTTTCCCAAGTAAACTCGGGTCCCCTTTTGGCGTTCCAACGGACTTTAACAATCGGGATTCGGCTTTGTTTCAATGTCTTGACGGAGGTGTCCACAATTTCAACCGGTTCCTCCACAAAATAAAGTTTGTCATCAATAGTAAGTTCCTCGAGAGGGATGACGATATCGGGTTCGGCAAGACACTTTTTCAAGTTAGATACATGGAAGGTAGGATGAACGGAGTTCAATTGAGGCGGAAGATCTAAACGATAAGCAACGGTTGTAGCGACCCGACCAAATCATGTTTGACGGCGCCGTCTACTTAGGTCCCGTTACGTGGTCATAAGTCTTTAAGACAAAGTTTGACCAAAATATGTCGCCTTCATTTCAAAATAAAGATTGTTCCCAAAGTTTACAAGAATTGTTCAACCAATAGTTAAGTTACAACGTTATAATACGAATGAAATCTAGGCGACACGGTTTAAAGTAAAGTCAAAAGACGCTCCATGAAATGCACATATACTCAACATCCAATGCAAGTATCAAATAATGAGCGGAAGCATGTATCATGTATCGTTCAAGGACCTGAGAAAAACATAGAAATCTGTCAACGAAAACGTTGGTGAAATCATAGGTTTAAGTAAGTAAGTACAAGTGAACCACAAGATTTGCATCAATGAAATAATAGTAATACATTCCAAAAGTTTGTTTCACGAGCACCCAATTATCAATGCTTAACATTTCCTTCCATTGAACCCCATCACTTAGTGCTAGAACATACACTGTTTCTCGAAAATATATTTCATTCGTAAACGGTAGCGAACCGTTTGAATGAGGGTTTGTCAAACCCATATGGATCCATACAACATAAGTTCTCGCTTACACCCGGCAAGTGTAACTAATGATAATCGAATTGAGGATTTTGTTCTAAACTCGTATGTAGAATGTTTGTTTTCCTGTACTTGTGTTCACTTAGTAAAGAAATGTTTATGTTTTCTCATCCCAAATGTAAGTTCAAAAAGAGTAAAAGTGGGACTATGATCTCACCTTGAGTGTACGAGTAGTAAAGTACTTCGACAAGTAAATGTGTGCAAAGAACAATGCTAGTCTTGACCTAAACAATAGGTCGTATCAATAACGGTAAACACGATAGGTCAGAGATGTTCAGTTAGTCCTATGGCTCGTTACGACTCAATAATGTAGCATGTGAGTCAAGTTGTCATGTTTCATGCAAGGTACAAGTATAAAACATGTTAGAACGATTGCACAAGTATTTGGTTAAGTTTGATTAAAAGTCAACTTGGTCGGGTCAAAGTCAACAGAAAGTCAACGGGGTCGGGTTGGATATCCGACAATTTTCTAAGTTATATAATCATATATGAGCATGTTGGCCAAGTTTCATGTTAATCGGAGGTCCGTAGCATAGCAAACATTTTCATGTCAAATGACCAAGGCGAACAGTCAGTATTAGCACAATGGGACGGCGTCCCAAAGAGCTAGACGGCGTCCCAATATTAAGGTTGGGACGGCGTCCCAGGGTTCTAGACGGCGTCCCAATATTAAGGTGGGGACGGCGTCCCGTGATGCTAGACGGCGTCCTGTTCTTCTCCCAGGCCCTGTCTGCTGTATTCCTCAAATGGACGAACCAAAACACAAACCAACACATTTTACAAACCGCAAACAATTAGGACATGTATTTTATATCATTGGAAAGCTCTTTCGACAAGGAACGCAACTAAGCACTTTTCATCAAGCAAAAACATCATATACTATAACCGAAATCCCGTCGAGCGATCAATAGAGGTTTATTTTCAAGTTTCAAGTTTATCAATTTTAATTTAAGTTTCGGGAATCCAATTTATACATATGATATGCCGTTTTGAAGGTAATTAAGCATACAACACAACCTAACACTTACAACTAACATTCCATGTCATTCAAATCATTAAAAATCCATTTTAAGTTCATGAAACCTTAATCTAAATTCACCAATTTTCATAATCAAGTTTAGGAGGTTTCATTACTCAAACTATACATCATAATGAAGCTAGTAACACTAGAAACACAATTAAAACATGATCTTTTAACATCTAACAACATATGATCATCCAAAATTCAAGAACAATACACCAAAATTCAAGTTCATGCTAGTTACACTAAAACAACGAGATCGAGCATACAAATTATATACACGACATCACAATGAGCCATAGACACTAACTAACACCATTTCAAGTCAAAAACACGAATTTAGAGAAATCTAGAGTTTTAGAAATGTTACCCAAACGAGATGAAGTTGGTACCAAAATGAAGAGGATGAAGAGAGGATCACGAATATGTAATTTATTTGGTTGCTAGCTCCTTAATCCGGATTTAGATGATGAATGAATGAATTTGGATAATTGAGTGTGTGTTCTTGCTAGAGAGAAAGAGAGAGATGGAGTTGGAAATGAATGGGTGAAAGGGGTTGACCCTTTGACCTAGTCAAGGGTTTGATCCCTTGTCAAGTTTAGTCCCTCAACTTTCGCTCGGGTGCGGGAATTACCTAAACGAGATAATTCAAACGCGTATTAACGAGATGTGTTATAAACATATAACGGAACTTAAATAGTTAAACGGAAAAGTAAATGGAAAAAGGCGGGATGTTACATTACCTACACCTTAAAAGAAATTTCGTCCCGAAATTTAAGTAGGCGTAGTAGTCGTTGTTTCTTCCTCGAGATCTTGCGTTTCCGAATTCACGAATAGATGAGGATACTTCCTTTGCATTTGATCTTGTCTTTCCCAAGTAAACTCGGGTCCCCTTTTGGCGTTCCAGCGGACTTTAACAATCGGGATTCGGCTTTGTTTCAATGTCTTGACGGAGGTGTCCACAATTTCAACCGGTTCCTCCACGAAATGAAGTTTGTCATCAATGGTAAGCTCCTCGAGAGGAATGACGATATCGGGTTCGGCAAGACACTTTTTCAAGTTGGATACATGGAAAGTAGGATGAACGGAGCTCAATTGAGGCGGAAGATCTAAACGATAAGCAACGGTTCCAATACGCTCCAAGATTTCGAAAGGACCAATATACCGCGGATTTAGCTTCCCGCGTTTCCCAAAACGGATTACACCCTTCCAAGGTGCGACTTTTAACATTACTCGGTCACCGACTTGAAATTCAAGATCGTTGCGTCGTTTGTCGGTATAGCTCTTTTGACGACTTCGGGCCGTCCTAAGCCTATCTCGGATTTGAACGATTTTCTCGGTGGTTTCGTGAATGAGTTCGGGTCCGGTGATTTGCACATCGCCTACCTCGGCCCAACAAAGAGGTGAACGACATTTGCGGCCATATAGCGCTTCAAAAGGTGCGGCTTTAATACTCGCGTGATAACTATTGTTATAAGAGAACTCGGCGAGAGGTAAGTGCTTGTCCCAAGCTTTTCCGAAATCAACCACGCAAGCTCGTAACATGTCCTCTAAGGTTTGAATTGTACGTTCGCTCTGTCCATCGGTTTGAGGATGATATGCGGTGCTCATGTCTAAACGCGTTCCCAACGCTTCTTGCAATGTACGCCAAAATCTAGAAACGAAACGGCCATCTCGGTCGGAGATAATCGATAATGGTACACCGTGTCGGGCTACGATCTCCTTAATGTAAAGTTGTGCAAGTTTCTCCATTTTGTCCGTTTCTTTCATGGCAAGGAAGTGTGCGGATTTGGTGAGACGGTCAACAATAACCCAAATGGTATCATAACCGCCCGTCGTTTTTGGTAGCTTGGTGATAAAATCCATCGTTATCCTTTCCCACTTCCATTGCGGGATCTCGGGTTGTCGAAGTAGTCCGGATGGTCTTTGGTGTTCGGCTTTGACTTTGGAACATGTCAAACACTTGGAAACATAAGTAGCTACGTCCCTTTTGATGTTCGGCCACCAATATAGTTGTTTAAGATCGTGGTACATCTTATTGGCACCGGGGTGAATCGAGTATCGTGACTTATGGGCTTCATCTAAAATAAGGCTTCGTAGATCCCCATAACTAGGCACCCAAATTCTTCCGGCGAAATATCGGAGTCCGGTTTCTTTAACTTCGAATCGAGAGGTGAGGACGTTCAAGTGTTCGAGAGAGATGTTTTCATCCTTGAGAGCCTCATCTTGGGCTACCCGAATTTGGCTATTGAGGTTGGTGTGAATGGTGATGTTTAAAGCTCGGACACGGAGAGGCACCGCTCTTTCTTTTCGACTTAAAGCATCGGCTACTACATTTGCCTTCCCGGAATGGTAACGAAGCTCGCAATCGTAATCGTTTAAGGTTTCAATCCACCTTCGTTGTCTCATGTTTAGTTGCTTTTGATCGAAAATGTGTTGGAGACTTTTGTGGTCGGTAAAGATAGTACTCTTGGTTCCATAAAGATAGTGTCTCCACATTTTAAGTGCAAAGACAACGGCTCCGAGTTCGAGATCATGCGTCGTGTAGTTTCGTTCATGAATTTTGAGTTGTCGAGAAGCATAAGCAATGACTTTCGTTCGTTGCATCAATACACACCCAAAACCATGTTTTGAGGCATCGCAATATACAACAAAGTCATCATTGCCTTCGGGAAGTGACAAGATAGGAGCGGTGGTTAGCTTCGTTTTCAAGATTTGGAATGCGGATTCATGTTCGGTCGCCCAAATGAATTTCTTTCCCTTGTGAGTCAATGCGGTTAGAGGACGTGCAACCAAAGAGAAATTTTCGATGAATCTACGATAGTACCCGGCGAGACCCAAAAATTGACGAATGTGAGTAGGAGTAGTAGGAGTCTCCCATTTGCTAATGGCTTCGATTTTTGTTGGATCGACTTTAATACCTTGGTCACTTACAACATGACCAAGAAATTGAACTTCCTTTAACCAAAATTCACACTTGGAGAATTTGGCATAGAGTTGTTCTTGTCTTAAAAGTTCAAGCACAAGTCGGAGGTGTTCCTCGTGTTCTTCTTCGCTTTTTGAATAGACTAAAATATCATCGATGAACACAATAACGAATTTATCGAGATACGGTTTGCACACGCGGTTCATAAGATCCATGAACACCGCCGGTGCGTTAGTGAGACCAAATGGCATGACAAGGAATTCATAACTACCATAACGAGTTCGGAAAGCGGTTTTGGAGACATCTTCCCCCTTAACCCTCAATTGATGATAACCCGAGCGGAGATCGATTTTCGAATATACACAAGACCCTTGTAGTTGATCAAAGAGGTCATCGATGCGAGGAAGAGGATATCGGTTCTTAACCGTCAATTTATTTAGTTCACGATAATCAATGCACATTCGTAGGGATCCGTCTTTCTTTTTAACAAACAAAATCGGAGCGCCCCAAGGTGAATGGCTAGGTTGGATAAAACCACGATCAAGTAGTTCTTGGATTTGACTTTGCAATTCTTGCATTTCGGATGGAGCGAGTCTATATGGTGCACGTGCTACGGGTGCGGCTCCCGGAATAAGATCGATTTGGAATTCAACCGGTCGATGAGGCGGAAGACCCGGCAATTCGTCGGGAAATACATCGGAATAGTCACTAACAATTGGCACATCATCGATGTGCTTCTCATCGGACTCGGCTTTCTTAACGTGAGCAAGGATCGCAAAACAACCCTTACGGAGTAGTTTTCTAACTTTAACACACGAAACGAGGTTGAGTCCGGTGCAACTCTTATCGCCATAGACGATCAAAGGTTCACCATTCTCGATAGGAATTCGGATTGCGTTAAGATCACAAAGAATGTGAGATTTCGTTTTGACTAACCAATTCATACCGATTATTACATCAAAGCTTCCTAGTTCCATGGGTATCAAGTCAATTTCAAATTCCTTACCCAAAATGTTTAACGTACACCCCCGGTAATATGTGTTGGCACTTAATAGTTTCCCGTTAGCCACTTCAATGGTATAAGTGGTATCTAATGGAAGAGGTGGAGTGCTAAAAGAATGAGTCAAAGTCTTGGATACAAAGCATTTATCGGCACCCGAATCGAATAAACAGGAGACATAAGAATTGTTGAGGAGAAACGTACCCGTGACTAGTTCAGTGTCATCCCGGGCTTCCTTGGTGTTGATGTTGAAAGCTCGGCCGCGCGTATTGGTATTATCTTTCCTTTTCGGGCATGCATTTCTATAATGACCCGTTTGACCACATTCGTAACAAGTGCCCGTCTTTGGTGCATTGGGCCACTTTCGAGCAACGGGAGTGGCACTTTTACAATCGTTGGCCCTATGACCAACTCCTTGGCACCGGTGGCAAATTAACTTGCCACATTCACCAAAGTGATGTTTGTTGCATTTGTTGCAAAGAGGTAGATTCCCGGCATAACCCTTCTTGCCGTCGGAAGTGAAAGATTTCTTGGCAAAGTTGTTGTTGCTTGATTGGGAGGGTTCCCACTTTCTTTTGTTGCCGCCCGATTTATCCTCGGCCTTAGGTGCCGGAACTACGATTTCGTCAACCGTTTCAATTAGTTGGCGAGCCATGTTCATAGCGGCTTGATGAGTAGTGGGTTTGGATGACATCACCCCTTGTTTGATGCTTTTTGGAAGACCGAGCATGTAGAGCTCAATCCTTTGAGATTCGGGGTTAACAAGATTAGGACACATCAAGGATAGTTCGGCGAAGCGTTGATTATAAGCTTTAAGATCGTTTCCGACCGCTTTCAAAGCTCTTAATTCTTCTTCAAGCTTTCGGGTTTCTTCGCGCGGAAAATATTCAACAATCATCTTTTCCTTTAGATCGGCCCAAGAGAGGGCATGAGCTTCATCGGTACCCACCGATTGAACATAGGTGTTCCACCATGTTAGAGCAATTCCGGAGAAAGTGTGAGTGGAGTATTTGACCTTGTCTTGGTCCCGACAACCGCTTATGCTAAAGACGGCTTCCGTTTGCTCAAACCATCGGGTGAGCACGACCGGTCCCCCGGTTCCATCAAAAGTGTGAGGTTTGCACCCCATGAAAGCTTTATAGGAGCATCCCTCGTTTGAGTTTCCGGCTCCATTGTTGTTGTTGTTGTTGTTGTGGTTGTTATTGTTGTTGTTATTATTGTTGTTGGATGAGTGACCGGCCATGGCCGCATCTACGGCGGTAGCTATCATCCGTTCGAGAGCTTGTTCGGGAGTTTCATTGCGGCGTACACGACGAGGAGCCATTGTTCCTTCAAGACACAAGAATATCATTGATTAGTATTCTCAATAATACTAACCGTGATATAGAATAAAGATAAAGAGAAGTTTTTTTTTTTTTTTTTTTTTTTTTTTTTTTTTTTTTTTTTTTTTTTCGACTCGCCTTAAATTCTTTATGCCATAATGTCGGAACGTTCATATGAGTCACCGTAATATAATCCCGGAAATTATATTACCCTGATTCATATGTGCATTCGACATCATTTCATATAGTCAAGGTGGCGTGTCAATCAAATTAAACAACGTGAGATTAAGATGAACTAAGAGTAGATGTGAGTAGAAGCGTTCGAGTATAAATGCACAAGTAGTCAAGTAATTCCTACTTCAAGTCTATATGCCGGTTGTAGTCTAGACTCACCAATGTACCCTATGACTCGGGGTTGACACTAATGAACTCTAAATCCCTACAACCAACGCTCTGATACCATCTGTAGCGACCCGACCAAATCATGTTTGACGGCGCCGTCTACTTAGGTCCCGTTACGTGGTCATAAGTCTTTAAGACAAAGTTTGACCAAAATATGTCGCCTTCATTTCAAAATAAAGATTGTTCCCAAAGTTTACAAGAATTGTTCAACCAATAGTTAAGTTACAACGTTATAATACGAATGAAATCTAGGCGACACGGTTTAAAGTAAAGTCAAAAGACGCTCCATGAAATGCACATATACTCAACATCCAATGCAAGTATCAAATAATGAGCGGAAGCATGTATCATGTATCGTTCAAGGACCTGAGAAAAACATAGAAATCTGTCAACGAAAACGTTGGTGAAATCATAGGTTTAAGTAAGTAAGTACAAGTGAACCACAAGATTTGCATCAATGAAATAATAGTAATACATTCCAAAAGTTTGTTTCACGAGCACCCAATTATCAATGCTTAACATTTCCTTCCATTGAACCCCATCACTTAGTGCTAGAACATACACTGTTTCTCGAAAATATATTTCATTCGTAAACGGTAGCGAACCGTTTGAATGAGGGTTTGTCAAACCCATATGGATCCATACAACATAAGTTCTCGCTTACACCCGGCAAGTGTAACTAATGATAATCGAATTGAGGATTTTGTTCTAAACTCGTATGTAGAATGTTTGTTTTCCTGTACTTGTGTTCACTTAGTAAAGAAATGTTTATGTTTTCTCATCCCAAATGTAAGTTCAAAAAGAGTAAAAGTGGGACTATGATCTCACCTTGAGTGTACGAGTAGTAAAGTACTTCGACAAGTAAATGTGTGCAAAGAACAATGCTAGTCTTGACCTAAACAATAGGTCGTATCAATAACGGTAAACACGATAGGTCAGAGATGTTCAGTTAGTCCTATGGCTCGTTACGACTCAATAATGTAGCATGTGAGTCAAGTTGTCATGTTTCATGCAAGGTACAAGTATAAAACATGTTAGAACGATTGCACAAGTATTTGGTTAAGTTTGATTAAAAGTCAACTTGGTCGGGTCAAAGTCAACAGAAAGTCAACGGGGTCGGGTTGGATATCCGACAATTTTCTAAGTTATATAATCATATATGAGCATGTTGGCCAAGTTTCATGTTAATCGGAGGTCCGTAGCATAGCAAACATTTTCATGTCAAATGACCAAGGCGAACAGTCAGTATTAGCACAATGGGACGGCGTCCCAAAGAGCTAGACGGCGTCCCAATATTAAGGTTGGGACGGCGTCCCAGGGTTCTAGACGGCGTCCCAATATTAAGGTGGGGACGGCGTCCCGTGATGCTAGACGGCGTCCTGTTCTTCTCCCAGGCCCTGTCTGCTGTATTCCTCAAATGGACGAACCAAAACACAAACCAACACATTTTACAAACCGCAAACAATTAGGACATGTATTTTATATCATTGGAAAGCTCTTTCGACAAGGAACGCAACTAAGCACTTTTCATCAAGCAAAAACATCATATACTATAACCGAAATCCCGTCGAGCGATCAATAGAGGTTTATTTTCAAGTTTCAAGTTTATCAATTTTAATTTAAGTTTCGGGAATCCAATTTATACATATGATATGCCGTTTTGAAGGTAATTAAGCATACAACACAACCTAACACTTACAACTAACATTCCATGTCATTCAAATCATTAAAAATCCATTTTAAGTTCATGAAACCTTAATCTAAATTCACCAATTTTCATAATCAAGTTTAGGAGGTTTCATTACTCAAACTATACATCATAATGAAGCTAGTAACACTAGAAACACAATTAAAACATGATCTTTTAACATCTAACAACATATGATCATCCAAAATTCAAGAACAATACACCAAAATTCAAGTTCATGCTAGTTACACTAAAACAACGAGATCGAGCATACAAATTATATACACGACATCACAATGAGCCATAGACACTAACTAACACCATTTCAAGTCAAAAACACGAATTTAGAGAAATCTAGAGTTTTAGAAATGTTACCCAAACGAGATGAAGTTGGTACCAAAATGAAGAGGATGAAGAGAGGATCACGAATATGTAATTTATTTGGTTGCTAGCTCCTTAATCCGGATTTAGATGATGAATGAATGAATTTGGATAATTGAGTGTGTGTTCTTGCTAGAGAGAAAGAGAGAGATGGAGTTGGAAATGAATGGGTGAAAGGGGTTGACCCTTTGACCTAGTCAAGGGTTTGATCCCTTGTCAAGTTTAGTCCCTCAACTTTCGCTCGGGTGCGGGAATTACCTAAACGAGATAATTCAAACGCGTATTAACGAGATGTGTTATAAACATATAACGGAACTTAAATAGTTAAACGGAAAAGTAAATGGAAAAAGGCGGGATGTTACAACGGTTCCAATACGCTCCAAGATTTCGAAAGGACCAATATACCGCGGATTTAGCTTCCCACGTTTCCCAAAACGGATTACACCCTTCCAAGGTGCGACTTTTAACATGACTCGGTCACCGACTTGAAATTCAAGGTCGTTGCGTCTTTTGTCGGTATAGCACTTTTGACGACTCCGGGCCGTCCGAAGCCTATCTCGGATTTGAACGATCTTCTCGGTGGTTTCGTGAATGAGTTCGGGTCCGGTGATTTGTACGTCGCCTACTTCGGCCCAACAAAGAGGAGAACGGCATTTTCGGCCATATAATGCTTCGAATGGGGCGGCTTTTATACTCGCGTGATAACTATTGTTGTAAGAGAACTCGGCGAGAGGTAAGTGCTTGTCCCAAGCTTTTCCAAAATCAACCACGCAAGCTCGTAACATGTTCTCTAAGGTTTGAATTGTACGTTCGCTTTGTCCATCGGTTTGAGGATGATATGCGGTGCTCATGTCTAAACGCGTTCCCAACGCTTCTTGTAAGGTACGCCAAAATCTAGAAACAAAACGGCCATCTCGGTCGGAGATAATCGATAAAGGTACACCGTGTCGGGCTACGATCTCCTTGATATAAAGTCGTGCAAGTTTCTCCATTTTGTCGGTCTCCTTCATGGCGAGAAAGTGTGCGGATTTGGTGATATGGTCAACAATAACCCAAATGGCATCATAACCGCCCGTCGTTTTTGGTAGTTTGGTGATAAAATCCATTGTTATTCTTTCCCACTTCCATTGCGGGATTTCGGGTTGTTGAAGTAATCCGGACGGTCTTTGGAGTTCGGCTTTAACTTTGGAACATGTCAAACACTTGGAAACATAAGTAGCTACATCCCTTTTGATGTTCGGCCACCAATATAGTTGTTTAAGGTCGTGGTACATCTTATTGGCACCGGGGTGAATCGAGTATCGTGACTTATGGGCTTCATCTAAAATAAGGCTTCGTAGGTCCCCATAACTAGGCACCCAAATCCTTCCGGCGTAATATCGGAGTCCGTCTCCCTAATTTCGAATCGAGAGACGAGAATGTTCAAGAGCTCGTGTGAAAGGTTTTCATCCTTGTGAGCCTCATCTTGGGCTACCCGAATTTGGCTATTAAGGTTTGTGTGGATGGTGATGTTTAAGGCTCGGACACGAAGAGGCACCGCTCTTTCTTTTCAACTTAAGGCATCGGCTACTACATTGGCCTTCCCGGGATGGTAACGAAGCTCGCAATCGTAATCGTTTAAGGTTTCAATCCACCTTCGTTGTCTCATGTTTAGTTGCTTTTGGTCGAAGATGTGTTGGAGACTTTTGTGATCGGTAAAGATAGTACTCTTGGTTCCATAAAGATAGTGTCTCCATATTTTAAGTGCAAAGACAACGGCTCCGAGTTCGAGATCATGTGTCGTGTAGTTTCGTTCATGAATTTTGAGTTGTCGAGAAGCATAAGAAATGACTTTCGTTCGTTGCATCAACACACACCCAAAACCATGTTTCGAGGCGTCGCAAACACAACAAAATCGTCATTGCCTTCGGGAAGTGACAAGATAGGAGCGGTGGTTAGCTTTGTTTTCAAGATTTGAAATGCGGATTCTTGTTCGGTCGCCCAATTGAATTTCTTTCCCTTGTAAGTTAAAGCGGTTAGAGGACGAGCAACCAAAGAAAAATCCTTGATGAATCTACGGTAGTATCCGACGAGACCCAAGAATTGACGAATGTGAGTAGGAGTAGTGGGAGTCTCCCATTTACTAATGGCTTCGATTTTTGTTGGATCGACTTTAATACCTTGGTCACTTACAACATGACCAAGAAATTGAACTTCCTTCAACCAAAATTCACACTTGGAGAATTTGGCATAGAGTCGTTCTTGTCTTAAAAGTTCAAGCACGAGCCGGAGGTGTTCCTCGTGTTCTTCTTCGCTTTTAAAATAAACCAAAATATCATCGATGAACACGATAATGAATTTGTCAAGATACGGTTTGCACATGCGGTTCATAAGATCCATGAACACCGCCGGTGCGTTAGTGAGACCAAATGGCATTACAAGAAATTCATAACTACCATAACGAGTTCAGAAAGCGGTTTTGGAGACATCTTCCCCCTTAACCCTTAATTGATGATAACCCGAGCGGAGATCGATTTTTGAATATACACAAGACCCTTGTAGTTGATCAAAGAGGTCATCGATGCGAGGAAGAGGATATCGGTTTTTAACCCTCAATTTGTTTAGTTCACGATAATCAATGCACATTCGTAGGGATCCGTCTTTCTTTTTAACAAACAAAATCAGAGCGCCCCAAGGTGAATGGCTAGGTTGGATAAAACCACGATCAAGTAGTTCTTGGATTTGACTTTGCAATTCTTGCATTTCGGATGGAGCGAGTCTATATGGTGCACGTGCTACGGGTGCGGCTCCCGGAATAAGATCGATTTGGAATTCAACCGGTCGATGAGGTGGAAGGCCCGGCAATTCGTCGGGAAATACATCGGAATAGTCACTAACAATTGGCACATCATCGATGTGCTTCTCATCGGACTCGACTTTCTTAACGTGAGCAAGGATCGCAAAACAACCCTTACGGAGTAGTTTTCTAACTTTAATACACGAAACGAGGTTGAGTCCGGTGCAACTCTTATCGCCATAGATGATCAAAGGTTCACCATTCTCGATAGGAATTCGGATTGCGTTAAGATCACAAAGGATGTGAGATTTCGTTTTGGTTAGCCAATTCATACCGATTAATACATCGAAGCTTCCTAGTTCCATGGGTATCAAGTCAATTTCAAACTCATTACCCAAAATGTTTAACGTACACCCCCGGTAATATGTATCGGCACTCAATAGTTTCCCGTTGGCCACTTCAATGGTATAAGTGGTATATAGTAGAAGTGGTGGAGTGTTTAAAGAATGAGTCAAAGTCTTGGATACAAAACTCTTATCGGCACCCGAATCGAATAAACAAGTAACATAAGTGTTGTTGAGGAGAAACGTACCCGTGACTAATTCATTGTCATCTCGGGCTTCCTCGGTGTTGATGTTGAAAGCTCGGTCACGTGTGTTGGGGTTGGCTTTCTTCCTCGGACATGCATTTCTAAAATGTCCCGT
Source organism: Rutidosis leptorrhynchoides (assembly GCF_046630445.1). Taxonomy (NCBI): domain Eukaryota; kingdom Viridiplantae; phylum Streptophyta; class Magnoliopsida; order Asterales; family Asteraceae; genus Rutidosis; species Rutidosis leptorrhynchoides. The sequence continues at coordinate 225,488,395 of NC_092338.1, read as the reverse complement.
TTGGCCACATTCATAACAAGTACCCGATTTTGGTGCATTGGGCACCTTTTGAGCGACGGGGGCGGCACTTCTACAATAGTTGGCCACATGACCACCCCTTTGGCACCGGTGGTAAAATAGATTGCTACATTCACCATAGTGGTGCTTGTGCCATTTGTTGCAAAAGGGTTTATTTTCGCCATAACTTTTCTTGGCGTCGGAGGTGTAATTCTTCTTAGTAAAGTTGTTGTTGCTTGATTGGGAGGGTTCCCACTTTCTTTTGTTGTCGCCCGATTTATCCTCGGCCTTAGGTGTCGGAACTACGATTTCGTCAACCGTTTCGATCAATTGGTGGGCCATGTTCAATACTTGTTGTAGGTTAGCGGGTTTGGATGACATCACCCCTTGTTTGATGCTCTTTGGAAGACCATACATATAAAGTTCGACCCTTTGAGATTCGGGCTTCACGAGGTTGGGACACATCAAGGATAGTTTGGCGAATCGTTGATTATAGGCCTTGAGATCGTTTCCGACCGCCTCTAAGGTTCTTAGCTCTTGTTTGAGCTTTCGGGTTTCTTCGAGAGGGAAATATTCGATGACCATCTTTTCCCTTAAATCGGCCCAAGAGAGGGCGTGAGCTTCATCGGTACCCACCGATTGTACATAAGTATTCCACCATGTAAGAGCGACACCGGCGAATGTGTGAGTGGAGTATTTGACCTTGTCTTGGTCTCGACAACCGCTTATGCTAAAGACAGCTTCCGTTTGCTCAAACCATCGGGTGAGCACGACCGGTCCCCTGGTTCCATCAAAAGTGTGAGGTTTGCACCCCATGAAGGATTTGTAGGAGCACCCTTCGTTTGAGTTACCGGCTCCATTGTTGTTGTTGTTGTGGTTGTTGTTATTTTTGGAGGAGTGATCGGCCATGGCCGCTTCCACGGCGGTGGCAATCATTCGTTGTAGAGCTTGTTCGGGAGTCTCATGGCGTGGCACACGACGAGGAGGCATTGTTCCTTCAAAACACAAGAATACCGTTGATTAGTATTCTTAATAATACTAACCATGATATGGAATAAGGATAGAGAAAAATTTTCCTTGACTCGCCTTAAATTCTTTATGTCATAATGTTGGAATGTTCATATGAGTCACCGTAATATAATCCCGGAAATTATATTACCCTAATTCATATGTGCATTCGACACTAATTCATATAGTCAAGGTGGCGCGTCAATTAAATTAAGTAACGTGAGATTAAGATTGAATAAGAATTTGATGTGATAGACGAGTTCGAGTATAATGCACAAGTAGTCAAGTAATTCCTACTTCAAGTCTATATGCCGGTTGTAGTCTAGACTCACCAATGTACCCTATGACTCGGGGTTGACACCAATGAACTCTAAATCCCTACAACCAATGCTCTGTTACCATCTGTAGCAACCTGACCAAATCATGTTTGACGGCGCCGACTACTTCGGTCCCGTTGCGTGGTCATAAGTCTTTATCATGACGTTTGACCAAAATATGTCGCATCTATTTCATAAGTAAAAGGATGTTTCAAGTTTACAAATGTAGTTCAAAGACTAGTTACATTACAATGTATAACGTACGAATGAAACCTATGCGACACAATTTAAAGTAGTCAAAAGACGCTCCAACTATGCATGTATACTCGACATCCAAGCAAGTATCAAAAAGAGTGCGGAAGCATGTATCAAGTAGCTTTCAAGGACCTGAGAAAACATATAGAAAACTGTCAACGAAAACGTTGGTGAAATCATAGGTGTTTTAGTAAAGGTTGCATTTGAACCACAAGATTTAATATAATATGATTATCAAAATCATTTGCATTCCAAAGTTTTTATTTGTTTCGCGGGCACCCAATTATCAAACTTAACTGTTTTGCACCCTTTGCGTAGTGTTAGAACATACACTAGACCCGAAAATATATTTCATCCGCTAACGGTAGCGAACCGTCCGAATGAGGCTCGTCAAGCCCATGTGATCACATAATATAAGTTCACGTTTACACCCTGCAAGTGTAACTAATGATAATTGAATTGAGGATTTTTGTTCAAACCCGTACGTGGAATGTTCGTTTTCGTACTTGTGTTCAATGGATAAAAGTATGATACGTATATGTTTCTCATCCCATAGTTTAAAGCATAAAAGTTGTTTGAAAGATGGGACTATGATCTCACCTTGAGTGCACGTACGAAAAGTACTTCACAAAATAACGTGTGCGAAGGATAGTGCTAGTCTTGACCTAAACAAATAGGTCGTATCAATAACGGTAAACACGATAGGTCAAAGATGTTCAATTAGTCCTATGGCTCGTTACGACTCGATTATGTAGCATGTGAAATCAAATTGTCAAGTTTCATGCAAGATACAAGTATAGAAACAAGTTAGGAAGGTTGCATAATCATTTGGTTAAGTTTGACAAAAAGTCAAACTTTGGTCGGTCAAAGTCAACGAAAAAGTCAACACGTTCGGGTCGGGTCCCGAACTATTTTTCTGAGGTTATTAATCATGTATGAGCATGTTAGAACAAGTTACATGTGAATCGGAGGTGCGTAGCATAGCAAACATTATTCAAAAATCGACAAAGTTGGACAGACCACTTTGGCGCGCCGCGCGGGTATATGGCGCGCCGTGCCATTACCTGTGCAGAGAATTCTGGCAGTTTTTAAGTTTTATGCACAAACCTAACTTCAACCAATCACCATTTATGACTCGCAAACAACCAAAGTATGTATCTTATATCATCGGAAAGGTATTTTGACAAGGAAAACAACTAAACACATTTTATCCATCACATTTACTTTTACAACAACCAAAATCACATTCAAAATTCCTCATTAAATGCACTCAAGTTCATAAATGAAATTCGATGATTCGGCAACCAATTTACATGAATGATATGCCGTTTCGAAGGTGATCAAGCATACAATACAACCTAACACTTACAAATAACATTTCATGTCATTCAAAGCATCAAAAGTTCATTTCAAGTTCATCAAACCCTAACCCAAATCCACCAAAACCAATAATCAAGTTTATGAAGTTTTCTAAAACAAATTACACATCAAATTGAAGCTAGTGCTACTAGTAACACATTTAATACTTGCACTTTACCATAACAACAACATTTAAGCAACCAAATTACCAAATCAAACACACCAAAGTTTATGTTCATGCTAGTTACTTCAAATAACAAAGTCGAACATATAAATCATATATTCATGTTAGAATTGAGCCATAGACACTAATTAACAACTTTATAAGTTAAAAACATCAAGAACACAAAATCTAGTGATTTTAGAAAGTTACCCAAACTTGATGAAATCGGTATGGAATCGAAGAGGAAGATGAGAGGATTCCGAATATGCAATTTGTTTAGATGGATGCTTGCTCGATTTGATTTGGATGATGAATCCTTGAAGTGGTGTTTGAGAGATTTGGTGAAAGTATTAGTGAAAATGGAAAAAGAAAAGGAAATAAATGAATGGATGAGAGTGAATGGTTGACTAGTTGACCTAGTCACCTCTTTGCTCTCTTGGCAACAATGGTCCCTCTAGTTCGGTTGCGGGTGCGTGAATTACCTAAACGAGATATTTTAAAACGCGTATTAACGAGGGATGTCATAATCATATAACGGACTTTAAATAGTTAAACGGAAAAGTAAACGGAAAAAGGCGGGATGTTACATTACCTACTCCTTAAAAGAAATTTCGTCCCGAAATTTAAGTAGGCGTAGTAGTCGTTGTTTCTTCCTCGGGATCTTGCGTTTCCGGAGCCGGGAATAAATGAGGGTATTTCTTTTGCATTTGATCTTGCCTTTCCCAAGTAAACTCGGGTCCCCTTTTGGCGTTCCAACGGACTTTAACAATCGGGATTCGGCTTTGTTTCAATGTCTTGACGGATGTGTCCACAATTTCAACCGGTTCCTCCACAAAATGAAGTTTGTCATCAATAGTAAGTTCCTCGAGAGGGATGACGATATCGGGTTCGGCAAGACACTTTTTCAAGTTAGATACATGGAAGGTAGGATGAACGGAGTTCAATTGAGGCGGAAGATCTAAACGATAAGCAACGGTTCCAATACGCTCCAAGATTTCGAAAGGACCAATATACCGCGGATTTAGCTTCCCGCGTTTCCCAAAACGGATTACACCCTTTCAAGGTGCGACTTTTAACATGACGCGGTCACCGACTTGAAATTCAAGGTCGTTGCGTCTTTTATCGGTATAGCACTTTTGACGACTCCGGGCCGTCCGAAGCCTATCTCGGATTTGAACGATCTTCTCGGTGGTTTCGTGAATGAGTTCGGGTCCGGTGATTTGTACGTCGCCTACTTCAGCCCAAAAAAGAGGAGAACGGCATTTTCGGCCATATAATGCTTCGAATGGGGCGGCTTTTATACTCGCGTGATAACTATTGTTGTAAGAGAACTCGGCGAGAGGTAAGTGCTTGTCCCAAGCTTTTCCAAAATCAACCATGCAAGCTCGTAACATGTTCTCTAAGGTTTGAATTGTACCTTCGCTTTGTCCATCGGTTTGAGGATGATATGCGGTGCTCATGTCTAAACGCGTTCCCAACGCTTCTTGCAAGGTACGCCAAAATCTAGAAACAAAACGGCCATCTCGGTCGGAGATAATCGATAAAGGTACACCGTGTCGGGCTACGATCTCCTTGATATAAAGTCGTGCAAGTTTCTCCATTTTGTCGGTCTCCTTCATGGCGAGAAAGTGTGCGGATTTGGTGATATGGTCAACAATAACCCAAATGGTATCATAACCGCCCGTCGTTTTTGGTAGTTTGGTGATAAAATCCATTGTTATTCTTTCCCACTTCCATTGCGGGATTTCGGGTTGTTGAAGTAATCCGGACGGTCTTTGGAGTTCGGCTTTGACTTTGGAACATGTCAAACACTTGGAAACATAAGTAGCTACGTCCCTTTTGATGTTCGGCCACCAATATAGTTGTTTAAGGTCGTGGTACATCTTATTGGCACTGGGGTGAATCGAGTATCGTGACTTATGGGCTTCATCTAAAATAAGGCTTCGTAGGTCCCCATAACTAGGCACCCAAATCCTTCCGACGTAATATCGGAGTCCGGTCTCCCTAATTTCGAATCGAGAGACGAGAATGTTCAAGAGCTCGTGTGAAAGGTTTTCATCCTTGAGAGCCTCATCTTGGGCTACCCGAATTTGGCTATTAAGGTTTGTGTTGATGGTGATGTTTAAGGCTCGGACACGAAGAGGCACCGCTCTTTCTTTTCGACTTAAGGCATCGGCTACTACATTGGCCTTCCCGAGATGGTAACGAAGCTCGCAATCGTAATCGTTTAAGGTTTCAATCCACCTTCGTTGTCTCATGTTTAGTTGCTTTTGGTCGAAGATGTGTTGGAGACTTTTGTGATCGGTAACGATAGTACTCTTGGTTCCATAAAGATAGTGTCTCCACATTTTAAGTGCAAAGACAACGGCTCCGAGTTCGAGATCATGTGTCGTGTAGTTTCGTTGATGAATTTTGAGTTGTCGAGAAGCATAAGAAATGACTTTCGTTCATTGCATCAACACACACCCAAAACCATGTTTCGAGGCGTCGCAATACACAACAAAATCGTCATTGCCTTCGGGAAGTGACAAGATAGGAGCGGTGGTTAGCTTTGTTTTCAAGATTTGAAATGCGGATTCTTGTTCGGTCGCCCAATTGAATTTCTTTCCCTTGTGAGTTAAAGCGGTTAGAGGACGAGCAACCAAAGAAAAATCCTTGATGAATCTACGGTAGTATTCGGCGAGACCCAAGAATTGACGAATGTGAGTAGGAGTATTGGGAGTCTCCCATTTACTAATGGCTTCGATTTTTGTTGGATCGACTTTAATACCTTGGTCACTTACAACATGACCAAGAAATTGAACTTCCTTCAACCAAAATTCACACTTGGAGAATTTGGCATAGAGTCGTTCTTGTCTTAAAAGTTCAAGCACGAGCCGGAGGTATTCCTCGTGTTCTTCTTCGCTTTTAGAATAAACCAAAATATCATCGATGAACACGATAACGAATTTGTCAAGATACGGTTTGCACACGCGGTTCATAAGATCCATGAACACCGTCGGTGCGTTAGTGAGACCAAATGGCATTACAAGAAATTCATAACTACCATAACGAGTTCGGAAAGCGGTTTTGGAGACATCTTCCCCCTTAACCCTTAATTGATGATAACCCGAGCGGAGATCGATTTTTGAATATACACAAGACCCTTGTAGTTGATCAAAGAGGTCATCGATGCGAGGAAGAGGATATCGGTTTTTAACCGTCAATTTGTTTAGTTCACGATAATCAATGCACATTCGTAGGGATCCGTCTTTCATTTTAACAAACAAAATCGGAGCGCCCCAAGGTGAATGGCTAGGTTGGATAAAACCACGATCAAGTAGTTCTTGGATTTGACTTTGCAATTCTTGCATTTCGGATGGAGCGAGTCTATATGGTGCACGTGCTACGGGTGCGACTCCCGGAATAAGATCGATTTGGAATTCAACCGGTCGATGAGGTGGAAGGCCCGGTAATTCGTCGGGAAATACATCGGAATAGTCACTAACAATTGACACATCATCGATGTGCTTCTCATCGGACTCGACTTTCTTAACGTGAGCAAGGATCGCAAAACAACCCTTACGGAGTAGTTTTCTAACTTTAATACACGAAACCAGGTTGAGTCCGGTGCAACTCTTATCGCCATAGACGATTAAAGGTTCACCTTTCTCGATAGGAATTCGGATTGCGTTAAGATCACAAAGGATGTGAGATTTCGTTTTGGCTAGCCAATTCATACCGATTAATACATCGAAGCTTCCTAGTTCCATGGGTATCAAGTCAATTTCAAACTCATTACCCAAAATGTTTAACGTACACCCCCGGTAATATGTGTCGGCACTCAATAGTTTCCCGTTGGCCACTTCAATGGTATAAGTGGTATCTAGTGGAAGTGGTGGAGTGTTTAAAGCACTTAGCTATCTAGGAAACTATAACCTTTCCTGCCTTAGAATTAAAGCACTTAGGATTGCTCCATAATCTTAACGATTATGCTTTAATATACTTGACTTAAAGATTCTAATCAAATTCTCTTTCCTAATATTAGGATGTCTAATTCTCATCAAGCGAACAAAATGAATCTTTTCGAGCCAACCAAAAAAGATACTGAAAGATCTTCCACTGAAAGACCAGTCCAAAGCCCACCTTATGGCTTTGGTGGTCCTCCATCACCAAATTATAACCCAAATACTAATCTTGATTCACATGGGTATCCTCAATACTATCCAACCCCAAGAAATAAAGACAAGAGGAAACGTCTTGAAGAAACTGGCCCGTCAAAGAAAAGATCCCGATCTCCTTCCTACGATGAAGTTGATGTCAAGTACGAGATCATGAATCTGCGAACAACTACCGAAGGCCTAATTCGCCATATTGCAAGGATCGATGCTCAAATGAAGGAAAAAGACCTAGCGATCAAGAAGCTCATGAAGGAAAATGCTGAGCTAAAGAAAGAGATTATATACATACATTTGTTTTATCCCATGACCGATGTGGGACTTTGGTTTGCACCCTTACAAGAAATGCCCGATGGGGGAAGCAATATCTCTCCTACCTAAGAGAAGATGTTGACTATAGATTGAAGATGGAGGAAAACCGCGTGAATAATCAACTTTCTATGAGGGACCACAAGTACCATGTAATCAACAATGATGTTTCCAATCTTTATGATAACATCGAGTATCTTTATGAGGAACAAAAGGAGAAGAACGACAAGTTTGAGAAGTTTATGAAGGAGGTTGAGGACGAGAAGAAGAAATATAAAGACTACTTCAATCTTAATATTTCCTAGTTATTTCCTATCTATGCAAAGGCTAGGCCTTAAACTATTTCTATCCCCGAATCGTGTAATAAGAAGGCTTGTTTAAAGCCTTGTTCTTAATAAAATAAAGTGTTTCGTTTATATCATATTCATCTTTATTCCACTTAATTTTTTTTTCAAACTTATGACCTATCAAGTTTATCAAACTTCTATATGTTATTGAAGATAACGGTTCGTCCACAAGCTCCTGCTACTACTTCAAACACTCACGTATCTTATGCCTTTATGCATCGGTTTGCGAACCGAAAAATATTATTGGGTTATCACAGTATACGAATTGAAATTCTTTAATCAATATCTGGTTACAAATCTCAACACATCATACCACCATTATTACATAAATGGATGACACATCATATCTTATCATATATTATCATGTCTATAAACTTTGTCAACCACTTATCCTAAATTTCCTCCGTAAATTACGGAAATCTTTTTGCTATAAATACGTATTCAAGGAGACGAATATATCATTCGGTATTCAATACCCATTTCATATCAAACCCTATTCCCAACATATAATATGAATTTCTCAAACTCTTCAAGCTCTCACGGCAGCGTAACCGGAACAAACGAACTAATCAGCCATCATCTATTCTGGATGAATTTGGGATGGGTTTATAGCTGACTCAATCAATGGAGACAAGAAGAAGGTGATCCCTTCCACCAACCGAATTCACCTCTTGGCGAAGAACCTGAAGCGCTTACCGGCGAACCAGTCCGAAACACCATTTTCTCTCTTCTTTCCAGGGTATCCCGTCATGAATATATAATATCGAAGATTCGAGATCTTATTCACCCCCTTGTTCCAACCACCAATCATCCCGGAATAATAGAAGAAGTCAACGAGCTTCGCGCTCGAGTAGTGGCTCTGGAAAATCTGGTGCGAAACCTACGAACACCAGCAGCAGCACCAGCAGCATAACCAGCATCACCACCAGTACCATCAACATCACCACTAACAGCATCAGCTTCATCAACAACAACATTCGCATCCCCCGCCTCAACAACACACTCAGTACCTCAAACATCAACATGATACGCCCCATAGATACCAAGGAATATTAGCAATAAAGAGTTAAGATGTATTGACTCATTCTTCGTGAAGAATTATATATGTATACCTTATATATATATGATTTGGAACAATAATAAATCTTGTCGTACTAAGCAATTACGTGAGAATCTCAACTAGTATGTACTACTTGGTTAATTCATATCACTAATATGCTATGATGTACACCCTTTGCTAATGACTTAACAATTGTTAATCACTACTTCAGCACAATAAACTCCATTTCATAATAAATCAAGTATAACGATGAATGTATTGATTCATAACTTTAATAGTGAAATATTTCGCAACAATTATGAAATCTCTAAGATTTTGGAGATTATTTACTCTCGTTCCAAACCGCAAATCAAATGAGTTTAATATATATTAACTCATTAAATCCATGATTATATCTGAAGAATACATATATGAACGTATATCTTCATAAAGATTGTAAAAACTGTTAATTGTGAAAATATTTTAACGGGTAGGTAATACCCGAGAAATATTTACATCTCACATAAATACACTGTACATTCTTCAATTTCGATTCATAAATCATTAATTATACTCACTGCCTTCACTGTGATACACAATCATTTTCATACAAATTTAATTACACATTCTGAAATTAACATACCAGAATTCAAGTAAAGCTTTAGCAGGTGTTATCTTCCTAAAGATCACTACATTCATGAATTATATTCATTCGTATTCTATGATGAATTATCACATCAAACCACCAAAATTATTATCAACAACGCCTATTCGTTAACCATTAGATCCGTTGACGATTACAATCAGCGTTTAATCATCTAAAAAATAAAATTTCTTGAAACCATCTCGGATTAATAACCAATGATTCAGATATGGTAGCATTAAATGCAGAGGCAACAAAAGAATTTTCCTCGTCATTGGAACTTAGAAATTCTGAGATATCACTGTATCTTTCATTATAAATATCCTCTATATTTCTGAAGATATCTTTATAACGATTCTTGTCAGCAATTAATTATCTCTTTGCGATATCTTTATCACATCATAAAGGAAACTGTTTTAGTTTCTATATTCTGTAAAGTTCAAGTTTAAATTATGAATGATTTGAAGTAGTGTTGGGTATTGAAGCATGAGTTAGTATAATATAATGACGTCAGGCCAACGTGATTATATTACAGTAAGTCATGCTAAATTTTTAATGGAAGATGATGATTCATAGACTTTATAATCATCATTTGCCATGTTACACGACTCTTATCTATTTAAACTCTAAACATATCAAGAAAATATTTTTCTTGATAATTCGGTCTTTTCCGGATATTCTGGTAATATGACAAATCAAATCGTTCTATTACCTTTCCTTCTGCTTTGAATATCATGATCATTCGAAACTTCATACCTACGAATTCTGGACCGTTACTTGCTTTACAAAAGCATGAAGCTTCGACATATAAGGGAAAATATAAATCCCGATAACAACACTGAAATTACAAACCGTGTATATCAATGCGTATAGCAATATAAAGACACGGGAGAACTAAAAACACAATAAATCCTAGAGCATAGTAGATGTAAACAGACTCCTGTGGTGGGAGTTGGAAAAGAAGGATGATTGTGGCGATAACCAATATAATGTCAAAGACAAGAACTGGATTGAGCATATTAACAAAACTTTTGGAAGTATGAATTGAGAAAGAAAGTATATAAGTGGTGAAGATAATGAAACGGAAGAAGCTAATTTATAGCAAAAATTCCAGACACAGCAATCGAGGCAATTCACCGCATTTAATTAAAGAAAATCCTAATTTCCGTAATTTCCGGAAAATCAAATCTTATAAAGATTTCGAAGATTTCTTTAATTCCTTGAAATCCGGAAATCAATCGTAACTACGTCAAAAGTTAAGGCGAACATTTAATTTTCTCATTTACTCTTTTACGATAGCTTCGTTTATACTCTTTCTATAATCGAATTACTTTATCCATATTATTTAATGTCGATAAAACTCTAATTCATCATTCTTGTTATAAAGAATGACGATCTCTATCAAATTTAATGACTATGATTTTCATGAACTCCTCTCTGTTTTGTCTGCCTAATATTGCAGCATAAACGTTCAAGGTTTTAAATGAGCTCAATATTATTCATAACACATTTCATGTATCCAATTTACTGAAATGACTTGTATAACATCATCATTTTGAATGATCTCTGCATTAATGATAAAATGCACTTCGTAGAAGAACCTATAGAGATTATGGGTTGTATGACTTAAACGCTTGAAACAAAACAATATTCTATCCTTTGGAAAACACACAAGGCCCCGAACATACCTGAGAACGTGAAGACCAAATGAAACAGAAATATCCCCATCTCTTCTCAACCGCTGATGCATCCGAGAAGTCTACCTAAAACTTCGGGACGAAGTTTTTATTAACGGGGAGGTACTGTAACAACCCTCACTTTTCGACTTCTAAATTTCTGAATTAACTCTAGGGTTATATGTCTGACTATATGTATTAAGGGTTGTTATATACAATTAAATATTGACCGAATAGTAATTTTTAGTCAACAATGTACGCTTAAATAAATAATATATTATTAATTTATATAATTTGACATAATTTAACTAAGTATATAAACTTTGTGTCACTTTTATTATTTAGTTAATGTATTATATATTTAACTATATAATAAATCCAATTATATATAAATGTAATAATATTTACAAACTTACTAAAGCTATAGTTTAATAATTAAAATCATAATTATTATTAAAAATATTAAATACCGAATTATTTATTATTTTTATGCAAAATTTGTATTTATTAATTAAATAAAAAAAATAAAATAAAAATAAAATAAAAATAAAATAAAATATTATTGACAAATATTCTTGGAAAAACATTAAATAAATTTGTTTATTTACAAAAAAAAAAATCCTTAAAATAAATAAAAAATAAATAAATAAATAAATAAATTACTTTTTAATTAAAAATTTTAATGGAAAAACTACTTTTATTATTTTATTTTGTGCATTATCCCATGACCTAACATTTAATACTTTTTAATTTTAAAATCCCATTAAGAATTAAATATTTCTTTTTCTTTTAATTATTTTATTCTTTTTACCTAATTTTTTTAAGTATAAATACCCCTCATTTCCCATTCAAACTCACACCAAAATTTCTCTCATTCTCTCTTTGAAGAATTACTACTAGTAAGTATTCTTTTCTTACTTTTTATTTTTTTTACTTTTTAATTTTTACTTTTTACTTTTTACTTTTTACTTCGGTTATTATTTTTACCGAAATATGTAAATAATGTTATAAATTATATGCAATTAAAAATAAAATAAATAACATGTATACACTATTACTATTACTAGCACCTATAACCTACTACTTATATTGTAACATAAAAACATTTTGGGATATGTATTAGAGATGTATAGATCTTCGAACTTTCTTGACGAATGGTTTCTATGAGATTCTAGGCAGAGGGTTTGGATTTCCAATTTAAAGGGTCCTATGGCTCAAGCCCCTAGATCTAAATTAGCCATTCGAAGGGAAAGGGGTGATTGGAAGCTTATCTAATACGGAAAGTATCCTAAAATAGAAAACACTGATAAAAGTAGAAACTCTCTAGTCATAGAAACTTAGTAAAATAAGAAACTTTCTAAAAATAGAAACTTTATAAAAATAGTAACTTACTAGGAATAGAAACTTAGTAAAACAAACTATACTTAAACACATACTTAAACTTAAACATGGGCAAAACACTTAACTACTCTTAAATGTCAATAGGTTGACTTTCCTGCTCACTCGTTCAACTCTTTATTCCGAGGAATAACTCTCTCTCTCTCTACTTACTAAGGTGAATTCATAGCCCCTCTTTAATTGCTAGCAAACTTACTTACTTTTACTTGGGGTGAGACACATGCTGTTTTTACTTTTTACACTTTAGACACAAGTACCAAACTGTTAAACTATGCTATACCCGGCTATGTCCGACTAAGTCCCTACAGTGATATTTTTAATTGCTGCGGCATGCTTAATTATTGGGGGTAGGCCTATCGGGAGTAACGTCCCCGATACATTTGACCAAGTCATTGTATTACTTAATAATGAAATTAAATCGACAAGGACAGACACAACTTGTCATGGGGCAAACTTGAACGTTTAGTCTAAATATCACGCATTGGCATAACTTTTTGATCCTGCGGGAGATCAACTTTACAAACTAAATCTTGTGGTCTAAAACAACGACAAACTTTTTGTTAAACCTGTGAACTTCACTCAATCTTTTTGGTTGACACTTTAGCATGTTTTGTCTCAGGTACTGTTTGATTCAAGCTCTTATACTTACTGCTTATGTGATGCTACTTGGACATAGGATCAAGAGATATCGCATTTATTACTTCTGCATGTGAACATTTACGATATTGTTATTCCTGTCATTGTAACGATATTTTATTTTCCGCTGCGTACTCATTAAAGTTAAATTCATCATTTAGTATTGTTCTCGTTTATTATAATATGTTGGTATGTTTTGATATTAGTGACGTTCCTTCCAGACCCTATTGGGAGGACGTTACACAATCTGACTTGTCAAATTACCAGAATTCAAGGAAAAAGATAGGAGTATCAAGGAAATATGTTCTTGATATGTTTGGAGATTAGGTAGAATGTAAAAGTCATGTAAAATGGCGTATGATGACGTTATGGTCTGTGAATCATCACATTCCATTAGAAACTCAGCATGACTTACAGTAATATAATCACGTTGATCATGTTGGTTTAGTGTGCACGTCATAACACAAATCTATACTTCCGCTTATATATGAGCCTACGAGGTCACACATAATGGGCACTTAGATATCCGGTTATATGTATGTAATGTATGTACATATTTATAATCACCAATTATTATATATTGTTGGTATATAATTATAACCTATAGTTTGAAAAGTAAATTTAATTAAATATGATTTAACTAAATATGATTTAACTAAATATGAAAGACTCTTGACCACAATATATTGGACGGGCTTGTTATAATTTTATGTCAAGTAAAAAAAATAATAATAAGCAGGCCCGTATGTTCAACTAAAAGGATTGTTGGCCTGTATGTTTTTTGAGTAGGCAACACGTCAAAAAAACAAATCGATATATAATACAAAAGGGTTTCATTGAGATTAGTTTTTTTTAAGACGTGAAACATAAAAGTGTTAGTTCTCTCGTGAAGAAGTCGGCTGCACAACTCAAAATTAATAATTTCCTTTTTTGACTTAAAGCTACGTGAATAAGAGTCTAGCAAAATCAAATTGTTGTTTTGATTTTGCTTCATGCTTTTCATCTTATGTGGATACATGTCACAAGAACAAAATTTGATTTTGTTTACAATTAATTTGTTAAACGGATTATTTGGTGCAATTGTTGTACATAGATTTTTGGTGATTAAAGATCTAGCAGTCTCCGGTTTTTGCTTGACGTGCTCTATTGACTATCTGTAGAGTTGTTCTACTTTGGACACTCGTTTCTCCTATACGTGGACATTTCTCGCGAAAGGTATATCTAATCTCCACTTTGTGAATTTATTTATTTGACAATTATTATTGGTGTAGTTGGATCTTGTGGAAACCGTTAATTGTGTGAATGTTTTTGAAAGTTTTATTTATTAAATAAAAAAACATATTTATTTTATCGGTCCGCTGCGTTTATAAAATTTAAAAGTACATACGAATTTCCTTCAGTGGTAATCAGAGCCGCTTTTACACCGTTTTAATTGTCGTGTGATTATTCTTTAGATTTGGCTTTGTGGTGTATTGGTGAAAGTTAAAACCTTTTTTGGTTTTTAAAGTCAACTCGGTTGATTTAGACTTAACCTCATGACGCACAAATATGATTGAAAGAATATCACTATTTTAAATTGTTGATTTCATTGTTATGGCTTGATTAATTTTTATAATTATTGATTGTTTTATTCCATGGTTATACACATGCATTATAACCATGGACAAGCCATATGTAGATTTTAATAATGTAGTTATTAAATTTGTGATTGCATACATAACCCGTAATGCCCCGACCTATGTGTTTGATTTTGTGTTTGTTGTGATTGTTGGTCATGGCAATTTTAAGCCATGTTGGTTATTGATTTATTGAGAGGCCATGAAGCCAAAGTTGTATAGTATTTATTTTCAATTTCATATTTTGTATTTAGGTTTATTTTAAATTGTAAAAGCATTAGATTAGTTGTATTTTTTCAAATTTAAATAAATGTAACAAGATGAAGGTTGAGGATAAAGGTGCAACATGGAGATTGGCTTAGAAGATGGCGAATATATCAAGTTAACATCAATGGCGTTTGACTTAAGTTTTCACTTGGTTCTTGAATCAAGTGGGAGCTTTGGTATTGTCCTTAGTTTGACCTCTTGATCTCATGTCGGCTTATGAGATCAAGTATAGGATTTTTGGGCTAGGCTATGTATGTGTGATGCATGATTGTGTTTTATTTTTCGCGTTTATATATATAATTGTTGATTATAGTATATGCTAAATGTTTTTGATGCAAATGTTGAATAAATCATGTAACGAGTTTAAAGATTAAAATTGATGATTTTAAAAGTTAAACTCTAACGAGTTTAAAATTGATGATTTTAAAACTCAAATAATATATATGGGCGACATCTTTTAAAATTGTTTTAAAACGATACACGTTTGTGTATTTGTTTTTTTTATATGCTATAAATTAAATAAAAAATTAGACACACAAACATTATCGACATATACAATTGGTTAAAATATTTTTTTAACTAATAGTGTAGCGAATCTTGTGTGCATGCATTATTCGTTGACACAAACTTTTTCTAAAATACCCGTCAAATTTAAGTCATGCCATCCAATGTGCTTGCAAACACTCCTCGTTATTTTTCTGATCTAGTGAGACTAGGCTGAATTACAGTCATAAGGTGGATTTTTCGATCTAGTGAGACTAGTGTAAATTTCCGCTGTTTCCAAATTGGACGACTTAATCGTATTCACGGTGAGACCTGAGTTCGAGGTAAGGATGGGACAAACATGTCAGTAGATAATAGTGGTTTGTTGGACTACATATATCTCTAGGTCCCATAAAGATCTAAGAGTTGCACTTGTAATGCAATTGGTACCCGTTACCTACCAATAGACTCTGTAACTGCTAGCTAATCAACAGATGTGGCTATGGAACCTCTATGTGGATCTTAGGCTTTCGTAAATTAATTGTTTTTAAAAATTATAAAAACTTGGTAGTTAATTTACTAAAGCGCAATATCAAAGATACTAAATTGAATCTTATATCTGTTGTAGATATCAAATAATCAAAACGTAAGCCAAAACACACATCCTTCTTTGTTGGAGAAGGATAAACTCAATGTTCAAACTTCCTAGACTAGCACTACAATCTGAGAACTGTTCTCAAGCATAAATGGAAGTTGAACAAAATTAGAACCCTTATCCGATCCTCCTGTTTATGCAGCTCCTGCTGCTCAGCAAAATGCTTATCGGAAGTTGTTCGATGAGTAGGAGAAGTAGGATAAAAGGGTGAAAAAGAATAAGCCGAATACTTTGTGGAAGGAAATGATAAATCATTTTCCTGGAAAATTATTCCACCTTCCAAGAAGGAAATCCCAACAAAATTATCGTGGAAAGGTTGGAAATTGGAGAAAGAAGTTTTCCTATCTACCAATTTGAGCTGAGAAAATGCGATGCTAGTAAGACTAGCAAGCTCAGGTATATTTCATATACATTTATATACTTCTTCTAGTGATTCCCGAATCTTTGTTAACCGGTTGTGGCCTTTACACCTGTAACAATATAAAGGGAATGAGAAGAAGTAATAGACTGAAGAAAGACACACTGGATTTGCGAGTGGGCAATGGAAATTAAGTCTCAGTTGAAGCCATTGGTCACTATGAGCTTACTCTTCCAAGTGGTGTTATTGTTTTGTTGGAACAATGTGATTATGCTCCTAGTATTAGGAGCAATATAGTTTGAAAGATGCTGGTTTTGAACTTACATTTACGCACTTTGCTTTTTAAGTTTCTAAGGATAATATTTCTTTATCTTAATGCCTATCCATGTGATGGTGGTTTTGAAATTTATATACATTGTGTGATTTCAAATGATAAATTATGTGTATACCTGTACCGCCAAATAATTCAAGCAAGACTTGAATAAAACATATCTATAACATTGTTGTCTTGGTCATATATACAACGCATTTCAAAAATCTATTCTAATGGATTTTTGGAATCAACTGGCTATGAGTCCTTTGATGTGTGCGAGTCTTGCTTATATGGAAAGATGACAAAGGTTCTTTTCTCTAATTTAGGAGAAAGAGATAAAGATCTTGTAGGACTAATACATATTGATGTTTATGATCCTTTTAGAATAATGTCTAGATATGATGAGTCTTACTTCATTACAATAACTGATGGTTATAGTAGATATGGTTATGTTTTACTTGCTGAAACATAAACATAAATTTTTTAAAAGGATCAAAAGTCTTTCAAAATGATGTAAAGAGTCAGCTTAGAAATACTATTAAATCACTTATCTCTGATGGAGGAAGTGAGTTTATGAGTCAAGAGCTTTTGGACCACTGAAGAATTGTGGGATTGTCTCACAATTCACTCCACCTTAGACACCACAACACAATAGTGTGTTTTGAGTGGGGGAATCAAGCTTTACTTGATATGGTTCGATCTATGATGCGTCTGACTACTCTATCTCCGTCTTTTTGGGATATGCATTAGAGTCTGCTGCAAGCATACTCAATATGATTCCAACCAAGAAGGTAGGAAAGACACCATATGAACTACGGCATGGGACGATTCCAAAGTTGTCTAATTTGAATTTCTCAGGTTGTGAAGCGTATGTGAAACATGACATTTCAAACAAATCAGAACCCAGAAATATCAAATGACACTTTGTGAGATACCCAAAGAAAATAATGGGTTACTACTTTTACTACCAAGCTGAAACAACGTGTTTTCTACTCGTTCTACTAAGTTCTTAGAAAGAGATCTTCCCTTACATGAATTTAGTGGGAGTAAATTAGATCTTGAAGAAATTCAAGAACCACAAAGTAACATACCTTCTATAAGCACTAGCTATCCACACGTTGAATCTGAGCGCATTGTTGGTGAGCCAGAACGTGTTGCACCTGTACTTTATAGATCTAGTAGAACTCCTCATCGGCATAAGAGGTTTGATTATCTTATTAATTCAGATAAACCTCACCTAGGGGAATATGATGAACCCTATATCTACCGTGAGGTCATATCAGATTCTGAGAATCTGCCTAATGACGAGAGACTATGAATGCAAGGATGCAATCCATGAAAGATAATAAAGTATGAGACTTGATTAATCTTCTACCCAATTGTAAGACATTAGGGTGTAAATGAGTCTTCAAAGAGAAGACTGGAATGGACGGTAATGTAAACACTTTTAAATCTCGATTCGTGACAAAATGTTATGATGAAACTTTTTCACTAATCGCGAGCTTTATAAATTAGGATACTTATTGCCATAGATACTTTTCATGATTATGAAGTATGGTAAATGGATATCAGAACCACTTTCCTTAATGGCGACCTAAGCAAGGACCTATATATGGTTCAGCCTAAAGGGTTTATATATCCTAAGCATCCTAATAAAGTATGCAAGCCTCTAATATCCATTTATGGATTAAAGAAAGCATTCAGGAGCTAGAATCTTAAGTTTGATGAGAATATCAAAGACTTTGGTTTTTCTCAAAACCAAGACGAACTCTGTGTTTACATTAAATCTAGTGAGAGCAAAGTAGTCTTCTTGATCTTGTATGTTGATGACATACTGCTTATTGGAAATAACATTTCAACTTGCAAGATGTCAAGTCTTGGCTTAAAAAATGTTTTTTCCATAAAGGATCTTGAAGAAGCTACTTATATACTTGTAATCATGATCTATAGAAATAGATTCAAATGGCTTATTGGTTTGAATTAATGTACATATCTTATCTTGCAGAGATTAAGCATGCATTACTCCAACCTTGGAGCATTGCCTGTGAAAAAGTACATATCCTTGAGCAAGTCTCAAAGTCTTATCAAACATGATGAGATAAGACGAATGAAATGTATCTCATATGCTTCGGCTATAGGATCCATTATGTATGCCATGTTATGTACTCAAATGATGTCTCGTTATTTTTGAGTTTGACGAGTCATTATCAACAAAATCTAGGTTAAGAACATTAGATTGTTGTTAAGAATATTCTTAAGTATTTTCAAAGTACTAAAGATATGTTCTTGGTTTACGGTAGTTTGGAAGAAAAGTTGAGTATTAAATATTATACAACTGCTAGTTTTCAAACTGATCAAGTGATGCTCGATCCCTGTCAAACTATGTCTTTATCATGATGGGTGAGTGATAATGCTAAAAACGAACACATATTTCATAGCATTATCCTTCAAGAAAGACAAGCTTTTAGTTGCAATTGTTCTATTTACAAGTGATATTCGTTCAAATATTAAAAGGTGAAGACAAAAGACAGATTCGACCCAAAAGCTAAAAAGTACAAAGTACAATCCTAGTGGTTCAAATTATTGCTGAGAAACGTCTAAAAGTTACAAGAGTACGAGCCGCGAAACGCAAAGTACAAGATATTAAATCGTACGAAAGGACGTACGAAAATCTGGAACCGGGACATGAACCAACTATTAACGCGCGAGACAACGGACCTAAAATTACGAGTCAACTAAGCACAAGAATATAATATAATATATATATAATTATATAAAATTATATATATTATATTATATATTAGATAAACTCAGCAGCCCACATTTCAATTGCAAAATATATGAGTACAGCCTGTCCATGCGATCGCATGGCCTGGAAGTTTTAAAACCATTTGATCGCATGGCTTCCAAAACCTAGCCACATCTATAAATAACAGCATATTTCGGACGTTTTATGTACACCTTCATCAACTGATATTCACTCTCTCACAATATATTTATATTTATATTTTATAATTATAATTTTAATATTGAGTAAATAATAATAAGGTTATAGTGGCGAATGTTTTAAGTTTGTAAGTCGAAATTCTGTCCGTGTAACACTACGCGATTAATACTCATTGTAAGTTATGTTCAACCTTTTTAAATTAATGTCTCATAGCTAAATTATTATTATGCTTATTTAAGCCGAAGTAATCGTGATGTTGGACTAAATATTAAGATTAGGTTATTGGGCTTTGGACCATAATTGGGGTTTGGACAAAAGACCGACACTTGTGGAAATTGGACTATGGGCTATTAATGGGCTTTATATTAAGTAAATGATATCTAGTTGATTTAATATAGAGATTTATAATTTGATGTATTTATATATAACCACATACGCTTGACTGGGTACGGTGGGTGGGATATCTATAAATACTAATAATTATTCATTTGACCGGACACGGGGATGGATTAATAGTTACTGGACTCATTAAAACAGGGGTGGATTACATTCAAGGGTAATTGGTGTAATTGTTAAAAAAATATTAAAACCTTGGATTACACGCAGTCAATAACCTGGTGTATTCATTAAACAAATTATTAAGACCTTGTCACAGTTTAAGTCCCCAATTAGTTAGAATATTTGACTTCAGGTATAAGGTTAATTTGGCGAAGACTCTCGCACTTTATAATTATGACCGATGGACTATTATGGACAAAACCAGATGGACATATCGAATAATCCACGACAAATGACAATTAACCCATGGTAATAAATTAAAATCAACACGTCAAACATCATGATTACGGAAGTTTAAATAAGCATAAGCCCTTTATTTTATATCTCATCGCACTTTATTTATCGTCATTTTATTTATCGTACTTGAAATTATTGCACTTTTAATTATCGCACTTTTATTTTATCGCATTTTTATTCATCGTCATTTACTTGACGCTTTAAATTAAGTTAATATTTTGCATTAGGACTTAAAATCGACAAGCCTGTCATTAAACGGTAAAACCCTTTTTTATAATAATAATAATACTACCTATATATATATATTTATACAAATATAGTTTAAAACATATATAGCGTTAAACTCAGCTAGCTCCCTGTGGAACGAACCAGACTTACTAAAAACTACACTACTCTACGATTAGGTACACTGCCTATAAGTGTTGTAGCAAGGTTTAGGTATATCCATTCAATAAATAAATAAATAACTTCTATAAAATTGTATTGTATTTAATAGTATTTCGTAGTAAAATATAATCTATTTCGTAATACACCTCGCACACATCAAGTATTTTTGGCGCCGCTGCCGGAGACGCCATAGAACGCTATAATAAAAAAAAATTAGTTTTAATCTATTTTTGTAAAAATATATTTATAAAAGTTTTAAAAAGAAACAAAAATATATAAAAAAATATTTATCTATATTTTTAAGAGTTTAAATTAAAAAGTTTTTTTTAGTTACAAAAACTAATAAGTTTTTTTTATATAAGTTTTTGTTATATTATATTTTTCTATAAAATAAGAAAATAAAAAAATCAAAGTAAAAAAAAAAACACGATTAAACCTGCATTTTTTTGGCCTGCATATAAATTGAAACTGCACATCATGCGATCGCATGGATGCAGTACTTAAATCTCATGCGACCGCATGAGAAGGTCTGACAGGGTCTGATCATCGTACATCACACAATTAGGGTTTGTTATTAATTATTATTATTATTAATTAACCTAATTAGGGTTTTAATTAAATATTAATTAGTTATAGTTTTAATTAATTTTGTATTTTAAGTTTTAATTAGTTTTATTACTTTATAAATTAGTACTTTTATAAAATAATAATAAAAAAATAATATTTTTATAAAAATAAGTAATTTTATCATTTTTTTGTATCTTTTTATAAATTGTATATTTTAAACGTTTAATTCGTGATTTGTATATTTTTCATTCTTAATTAGTTTTTAAACTTAGTTTTTGCCATAGTTATTTTATATTTCTAGATTTTTAGGCTTTGCTGAAAAATCCCTTAAGTGCTTTTTCTTTAGATTAAGATTTAGACGCTTTAGACGCTTTAATATTTAATAGATTTTAGTGCTTATTAAGTTATTGCCATTTTGGATATAGAATTTCTTTTAAGCTTTAATACCTTTAGACGCAACTTTTAATATTTAGTTTTTAGGCTTTTAAGTTCCGACGCTCTACTTTCTTATTTTTATTTTTCAACCTTTTATTTTTCGACGTTTTTCGACGCACTCTTTTTCTTTCTTATTTCTCGACGCTCTAGTTTTTAGGACATAGATTTTATCTTCAAAAATTTTGACGAAAAATTATTTTAAGCGGTTAAATTAATAGACATCCAAAATTTTCTGGTTCGTAGTAATAGTTGGATTTGTTAGTGGCGAGTTGTGGGCTTCCGATTTAAAGGGTCCTGGCTACCTACTGCATCTATTGGCTATTCGAAACGTGGGCAAAATCAGAAAAGTCTATTAATTTGATAACTTATATAATTTTTTTTTATTTTTATAACTAATAGGATATTCTGTGAATGCACCGAGCAAAACGTTCACCACCTTTCATACGTTCACCACCTGTAACTCGATCAAGACATCTAGCCAACATTGTCTCCGTTGATTTTTCTTTAGAATCATCATCTAGTCGAACAAGTACTTCAACTCAAATTTCCGATAATCCATTTTTTTAACCCGACCTCACAATTGAGAACCCGGAGGATATTCAAGGACAATTCAGAGATTCTGAACCACTAATCATTCCTCCTGAACCACAAATCATACATCCAGAGATTGTCGAGGAAGAAACCATTAAATCAGAATCCTCTAGTGATTCAGATTCAACAATTTCAATCATGGAAAATCAGGAACCTCTAATATGGAAGACCGAATGAGAGCTACACACTGGCCAAGGTCATGCCATTACTCAACCAGACATTAATGCGCCAAATTATGAAATCAAAGGACAAATCCTACACATGGTAACTAATCAATGCCAATTTAGTGGTACACCGAAGGAAGATCCAAACGAACATCTTCGTACCTTTAATATGATCTGTACTCTATTCAAAATCAGAGAAGTTTAGGATGAACAGATCTATCTCATGTTATTTCCCTAGACTTTAAAGGGAGAAGCCAAAGATTGGTTAGAATCGTTACCTGAAGGGGCGATTGATACATGGGATGTTTTAGCTGAAAAATTTCTTAAAAGATTCTTTCTGGCATCTAAAGCCGTGAGACTTCAAGCAGAAATTGTTACGTTCACACAAAAGCCAAATGAAACTTTATATGAGGCGTGGACAAGATTTGGAAAGTTGTTGAGAGGATGTACTCAACATGGTTTAGACACTTATCAAATAGTACAAATATTCTACCAAGGATGCGACATTACTACACGAAAAGACATCGACATAGCAGCTGGTAGTTCCATTATGAAGAAAACAGTGACTGAAGCTTACAAAATTATTGATAACACAGCCTCCCACTCACATGAGTGGCATCAAGAAAAAAACATCGCTAGATCATCTAAAGCGGCTAGAGCCGATTCTAGCCATGACTTTGATTCCAATTCCGCAAAGTTAGATGCTTTCGAGAGACGAATGGAAAAGATGACTAAAGATATTCACGCAATACGCATTAGTTGTGAACAGTGTGGAGGACCACATTTGACAAAAGATTGTCTCAGTATTGAACAAACAATGGAACAAAGAGAGAATGTTTCATACATAAACCAAAGGCCTGAAAATAATTATCAGAATAATTATCAACCGCCAAGACCAAACTACAATCAAAATCAGAATTATAACCGAAATGTTCCATACAACAACCAACAAGGTCCTAGCAATCAACAAATATCCAATAATACTTACAACCAGCAAAGACCTATTTTTCCAATTAAACCACCACAAACCGATGATAAAAAGCCAAATTTAGAAGACATGATGTCGAAACTAGTTGAATCTCAAACGCAGTTTTTCACATCTTAGAAACAAACCAATGAATAAAATGTTCAAGCATTTAGAAATCAACAAGCTTCTATTCAAAATCTGGAACAAGAAGTAAGTAACCTAGCAAGGTTGATAGGTGAAAGAAAACTAGGGAGTCTACCTAGCGATACAAATGCTAACCCCCGGAATGAAACAGCTAAAGCCATTACCATGAGAAGTGGTATTACACTTAAACCAACTGAAATACCTGTAATTATAATTTATGATGACGCTATTCCTACTACACATGCACCACAACCTGAGCAAGAAAAGGAAACAGAACCGGTGGTTGAAAAGGTTAATGAAGATAACACAGTTAAGGAAAAGCCTTATGTTAAACCATACCAACCACCACTTCCTTACCCGAGTAAAATGAGAAAAGAAAGACTTGAAGCCGAGCAATCCAAATTCATGGATATGTTTAAACAAATAAATGTCAATCTTCCTTTCATTGATGTGATTTCAGGAATGCCAAGATATGCTAAATTCCTGAAAGATCTAATCACAAATACAAAGAAAATGGAAGAACTCTCGGCTGTTACAATGAATGCTAATTGTTCTGCAGTGCTATTGAATAAACTACCAGAAAAACTCTCCGATCCAGGAAGTTTCACAATTCCATGTTTTCTGGGTAGTTTTTATTTAATAGAAGCATTGGCAGACTTAGGTGCTAGTATAAATTTAATGCCGTATTCACTATACGTTAAACTAGACCTTGTAGAATTGAAACCAACACGAATAAGCATACAACTAGCTGATCGATCAGTAAAATATCCTAGAGGGATAATGGAAAACATGCTAGTTAAAGTTGGTACTTTAGTATTTCCAGTAGATTTTGTTATTCTGGACATGAAAGAAGATTCTCGAGTTCCTCTCATATTAGGAAGACCATTCTTAAACACGGCTAAAGCAATAATAGACGTGTTTGGTAAGAAACTGACCCTAAGAATAGAAGACGAGAGTGTTACCTTTTCTGTTGATAGAGCCATGCAACAACCGCAATCTGCAGATGATACATGTTATTATATTCAAACTATAGATTCACATGCAGAATTGTTAGTAGAATTTCTAGAATTACAAGGAATAGGAGAATGTTCTTTAGGAGAAGGAACTGAACCAATTGATGAAGCTAAAATGTTAGCCGTACTCATGGCTAATGAATACGAACCAACAATAGAAGAACTTCAAATGTTAAAAGAGGAAGACAGATATCGATACAAATCATCGATAAAAGAATCACCGATATTAGAGTTAAAGCCACTTCCAAACCATTTGGAATACGCTTATTTACATGGTGAATCTGAATTACCTGTAATAATATCATCTTCTCTTACTGAAAATGAAAAATCTCAACTCGTTTCTGTGCTAAAAGCTCATAAACCAGCTATTGCATGGAAGATTCATGACATTAAAGGAATAAGTCCTTCGTATTGCACACATAAAATCCTTATGGAAGAAGGTCATAAAACATATGTGCAACACCAATGAAGACTAAATTCAAATATGCAAGATGTTGTTAAGCAAGAAATTATTAAACTGCTAGATGCATGTTTAATTTATCCAATATCTGATAGTCCATGGGTAAGCCCAGTTCAATGTGTACCTAAGAAGGGTGGCATGACTGTCATCACAAATGAAAAAGATGAGCTTATTCCTACTATGACTGTAACAGGATGGCGTGTTTGTATTGATTATAGAAAACTAAATGACGCCACCAGAAAAGATCACTTTCCCTTACCTTTCATTGATCAAATGTTGAAAAGGTTAGATGGGAATAGTTACTATTGTTTTCTTGACGGTTTCTCCAGATACTTTCAAATTTCAATCGCACCCGAGGACCAAGAGAAACCACATTCACATGCCCTTATGGTACTTTTGCTTACAAACGCATGCCATTTGGACTATGCAACGCCCCTGCAACCTTTCAAAGGTGCATGATGGCGATTTTTCACGACATGATAGAAGAATGCATGGAAGTTTTCATGGATGACTTTTCAGTCTTCGGTGATACTTTTGAAACATGTCTAGTTAATCTTGAACGAATGCTTATTAGATGCGAGCAATCAAATCTAGTACTTAATTGGGAGAAATGTCATTTCATGGTCAAAGAAGGCATCGTTCTTGGTCATAAAATTTCAAAGGAAGGAATTGAAGTGGATAAAGCTAAAGTAGATTTAATTGCTAAACTTCCACATCCCACCAATATTAGAGGAGTTAGGAGTTTTCTAGGGCATGCCGTTTTTTACCGACGTTTCATAAAAGACTTTTCTAAAATTGCCACTCCTATGAATAAACTCCTAGAAAAGGATGCTCCATTCATCTTTTCAGATTAATGCATTAAATCTTTTAATATTCTTAAAAAAAAACTCACTAATGCGCCGATCATAATAACTTCAAATTGGAATCTACCATTTGAACTCATGTGCGATTCAAGTGATTTTGTAATGAGAGCCGTTTTAGGTCAAAGAATTGAAAAATGATTTCAACCTATTTATTACGCTAGTAAGACGTTACAAGGAGCACAAACGAATTACACAACTACTGAAAAAGAACTCCTTGCTATTGTCTTTGCTTTTGACAAATTTCGTTCATATCTCGTTCTAGCTAAAACGGTGGTCTAAACCGACCATTCTGCTCTTATATACCTATTTTCAAAACAAGATGCCAAACCAAGATTAATCCATTGGATCTTACTCTTACAAAAGTTCTATATTGAAATCCGAGACAAAAACGGAGCAGAAAATCTCGCAGCTGATCATCTTTCTCGTCTTGAAAATCCTGAATTAGAAGTTCTAAATGAATCAGCCATACAAGATAACTTTCCTGATGAATATCTATTGAAAATCGATTATAATAAAATTCCATGGTTTACAGACTTTGCAAACTACTTAGTATGTGGATTCCTTGAAAAAAGGGTTGTCGTACCAAAAATGAAAGAAATTCTTTAGTGATATAAAACACTATTTTTAGGAAGATCCACATTTGTTTAAAAGTTTTCCCGATGGAATAATACGCCGTTGGGTATTCAGAGATGAAGCTAGTCAAATCTTAAACCATTGTCACACAGGACCAACAGGAGGGCATTATGGGGCCTCAACTTACAACAAAGAAAGTCTACGATGCTGGATTCTATTAGCCTACAAATTTCAAAGACGCACACCTTCTTTGTAAATCCTGTGATGCATGTCAAAGGGCCGGAAAAACAAGTCAACGTGATGAAATGCCACAAAATGTCATTCAAGTATGTGAAGTATTCGACGTTTGGGGTATTAACTTTATGGGTCAATTTCCAAAATCTCATAGTAATCTCTACATTCTCGTTGCCATTGATTATGTATCTAAATGGGCGGAAGCACAAGCTCTCCCAACTAACGATGCACGAGTTGTAGTCAATTTCTTAAAACGTCTTTTTGCTAGGTTCGAAACACCGAAAACTTTAATAAGTGATCGGGGTACTCATTTTTGTAATAATCAACTTGAGAAAGTTCTCAAAAGATATGGAGTTACTCATAAAATCTCAACCGCTTATCATCCACAAACAAGTGGACAAGTTGAAAACACCAACCGAGCTTTAAAACGTATTCTAGAGAAAACTGTAGGGTCAAATCTGAAGGAATGGTCCATGAAATTGGAGGATGCACTCTGGACTTTTAGAACAGCCTACACAACTCCAATTGGAACCACACCCTTTAAAATCGTTTACGGAAAAGCATGTCACCTTCCAGTAGAAATTGAGCACAAAGCATTTTGGGCTTTGAAGACATGTAATCTTGATTTACATGAAGCCGGTCGTCTATGATTAAGTCAACTAAACGAATTAGAAGAATTAAGACATGATGCATATGAAAGTTCGTTAATCTATAAGGAAAGAACAAAGAAATGGCATGATAAAAGAATCAGAAGTTCAAAAGAATTAAAGGAAGGAGACATAGTTCTTCTTTTCAATTCACGATTCAAACTATTTCCTGGAAAGTTGAAATCAAGATGGTCTGGACCATTCATAGTCAAAAGATTTTTCTCATATGGAACGATAGAGTTAATAAATTTAAATGGGATTGAATTTAAAGTTAATGGTCACGGAATTAAACATTACATACATGGTCCAATGAAAGTTGACAATGAAGTTAATCATAATTTCACGACCCAAGAAAACCCACAGAATGAAAACATAAATATGTTATCAATGACATATGAAAAACCAAAATTGGAAGACATGGAGGCTTCAAATTGGAGTGATGAAAAAGAATTTCTATATAAACCTCCCATTCCAGGAAACGAAGAAAAATGTGAACAAGAAGTTCAAGTAGAAGTGAAAGAACCAAGAAAAGATCACCCAGAAAAGGTTAACAAACCAACTCTACTTACTAAATTAGGAGACCCAGGTGAATTTATCATTTCTTGCTTGCTTAATGATGGTGCTATGTATAATAGGCTCGCAGATTTAGGAGCAAGTACAAACGTTATGCCTCTTTCCTTATACAAAAGATTAGGTGTGGTTAAATTAAGACCAACCAGAATAGGTGTTCAATTATTTGATCAAACCATTAAACACCCGGTTGGAATAGCCAATAATTTACTTGTTAAAGTGGGAAGTTTGACCTTTGCTGCAAATTTCATAGTTTTTAATATGAAGGAAGACCTTGATATTCCTCTAATTTTAGGTCGCCCATTTTTAGCAACCACTGAAGCATTCTTTGATGTAAGAGAAGGTAGAATGACACTTAGGCATGGTGATAAATCGGTCACCTTTATGAACCGAAAGTTTAGATCTCCACCAACCAAAACTGTTGAACCAATAAAAATGCCTAACTATGGGGAAGATGAAGCAACACCCAATGATGACCTGATAACAAAGAACCCCGTTGTTGATACAAAATTAGATGGACCCGTTTTTAATAGTTCAACGAAGAAACTTTATAAATAGATTCAAGATGCTAGGATTAAGGGGAACTTTAAGTTATGTAACCGATTAGTATCCAATTTGTCGCCTAAAGAAAAGGCAATGTTAATTGAATTTGTGAATGTTACAGAGGAAATCAACAAATGGCTTGAAGCAAAAGTCAGAGATATGTAAGTTGTTGATGTTCTAATTGAAGTTAATAATGAAGTTAATCACAATTTCGATACCACAGCTAACTAAGTGTGGGGAGATTCAAATGTTTTAAAGGATAATATAATGCTGTCTAGAGTTAGATTTTCTATTTTCGTGTAGTTCTCGAAAATGGAATCCGATGGTCTTTCCCTAACAGACCCTAAAGAACTAGTCTTCTCCCTCCATTCTGAATATTTATTTCTTTTAGGTTTTACGAGATGAAGAATTCCTTTGATCTGAACCATGGTCTACTACTACACGCTATGATTACTAAACGTAATAATAACACTTTTCCAAGTGAATTGGTATCATTCATAAGAGGAAAAATGGACGAAGTGGGGAAAGAACTCAGGAAAGATCATCATAAGACACATTTTGGTAAAGAAAAATCAAAATTCGCAACAAAAAGAAGAGCACGATACCTTGAAAGATGTCATAAATGCGAAAAATGGTCACATGAAGGTAAATGTTTGAACAATCAGACACATTCCAATACCGAGTTCGTTACTTTATGCAGAGAAGGACCATTCATATGTTTAGAAGAAAAATTATTGAAAAATCAAGGTTACGCTTATGTAGCAATGGAAAACCAAATTGAACGACTCTCCTATGAGTCAACTAAAGCAGGTCTCTGAGAATTCTTTCTCACATGTAATTATGTACAGTTTTTATTGATTGCTTTTAACCTTTTGATAATAAACGCTGAATCGTTCGCTATAAAGTATTAAATTGATATTCAATAAAATTAGGTATGCGAAACCGAAATTATTGATATCATACAAAAATTTAATGCATCACTGCGAAATTTACCGTTTATTCATAAGGTATAAATATCTTTAATCAATCAATTCAAAATATTTCAGAAATTCGTCAGGAGTAAAACTAGGTAATATAGCCGAAATTACTTTACCCAAAAGAGGGACGTATATTTTTGTAAATATTTGATTGATTAAAGTGGGATAAAAGACCAAAAAGATTTTTATTTTTACCTTGTTTTTAAAACTAATATATAACTATATTATTTTTAAATATAAGTTTGTAAGATTAATGTATATAAATATTAATAATATTTATATGAAATTTTATGCATTTTAAATTTAAGTTTGGTGTGAATTTAAAAACAAAAATGTACTTTATTTTATTAAGTTAAAAAAATTGATTTCTAAAATTCGTCGTGAGTTGAAGACTAGGTCGTTGAAGCGAAATTGCTTTACCCAAGGGCGGGACGACAAAATTTTGTTATCATTATTTTAATCTTATTGATTTAAAGTATGCCAAAAACATTTCAAAAACTCAAAAAAAATCTTTGCTTTTTAAAACAACGCTTTAAAAATGGAAAATTATAAAATTTTGGCAAGGGACGAACTAGGTGAACGTACTGAAACGACCTCATTCTAAATATCAAGGAACACAAAATTTTAAAACTAATTAATTAATTGTTTTATAAGTAAAAGGTTTTTTTTAAAAAAATAAAAAATAAAATAAAATAGACCCCATGCGATCGCATGGATGGAAAAAACTGGAAGGGATAAAAAGTCAGTCGACTTGTTCTCTGTCTCACAAAACACACACACACATATGAGCAAACACCCACAAACACTCCTAAAATCTTCATTTTTTCACCAAAATTCACGAAATTTCTTGCTATAATCCGTTCTAATCATGCCTTTCTTCAGATGGGGAAGCAAAAAGGTAGAAACATCACCCCTAAACTCTTTAATTTCTCAGTTTTAGTGATTATTACAACTATTTTACCTAATTTAATTTTGATAATTTCTAGCTTAATTAGAGTTAAATTATTCATATATTATGCATGTATAACCTAGATTGATGCTATTTGACATGATTTGAAGCCTTAAATCTCAAAAATTTTAGAAATCTAGGGTTTGTGTTCTTGAGAAATTTGGGGCTTTTTGATATAAACAGGTTATGGCAGATTTTTGTTAGGAATTATTGCTAAATTAAGTAGTGTAACATGTTTAGGTTGCTAAATGATCCAAACTTTGATCCTAAACGTGTTTTTTGAACATCAAAGTGGACTTTTTAAGTCTAAAATTCATGAACTTGATTAAATTGATGTAATTGCCATTTGAAACTTGTTTAATTGCTAGTAATGGTTATTTTAACATGTTATTTGAGTTGAATGCTTATGAACTTTGTATACCTTTTTATATATGCTTATTTGAAAAATTGTAGAATTGATAAAAATAAGAAAATGAGTATAAGTTTAATATGGATTAAACATGTTATTGTAATTGTTTTACTTTGTTATTTTGCTAACACTAATGCATATTTAGATGCACAAATTTTGTGTTTAATGTGTTTTGCAGAGAAATACAGATACAAATGGTGCATCATCGTCCAGACAACATGAACAAGAACCTGATCAAGAACCACAACCGGAACCACAACCTGAATAACAACAACATTATGATCAACACATGCTATATTATGAGCCGGAACCACTGTTTTACGCTCATTATCGTCAATTTCAGCCTAACCCGAGGATTGTGCACCCACTTATCGATGACCAACAGGTACATCCCAACCTAAGATTCGATCGTTGTTGGACAGAATACCCAAAATTTCAAAAGAACATGCACATTCTTTATAACAAAAATATTGAAATGCCTCGGGTAATCGATTGGGAGCCTTTGGAAGCGGTTCACCTAGCCGAACCGGTTAGGAATTTACTAGTCCAGAGGTATGGTAGCTCTACATTTAACGATTGAATCCGCTTATTTACTACACGTAGAACTATATATAGAGAATGGTGTGTTGAATTGCTTAGAACTATAGAGTTAAATAATGAAGTTACTTTGATAGGAGATAAAAGTTTTATTAGATTTCTTTTAGGAGGTACAATGTACATGATGTCCATGTTGGACATGGATAGAGTTTTGCTGATCTACACCCCCGTTGAGATTATTACACCTGATTGTAATAATTTAATTACTGAAGGTGAAAGAGTAGATAGGAATTTTGATGCTAACGCCATATGGAGGCGTATGTCACAATTTAGGGAATTTACGCGGGGTGGAAGATACTCCTACTTAGATATTGATAGAGCAGAGCTCCGGATAATACATAGATTCTTAGCGAACTCGATTACACAACGGGGTAGAAACAAAGAGAAAATGACCCTAAATGATTTATTCTACCTGAAGTGTATTCGAGACCCGAGGAGCTTTGTTAACATTCCTTATTGCGTAGGCCATTATCTTTCTAAAGTTGTTGAGGGTATGCAAGCAGGAAGTATTATAGGGGGAGGTATTTTTGTTACTCTCATTGGAGAGTACTTAGGTGTAGATAAAGAGCATGGGGGTCCGATGGTAGAAATTGAGGAACAAGCCGAGAGCATAGGCTTGCAAGTTTATCAAGGTGCAAAGGTACTAAAACGGAGGCATAATATGCCAATACCATATCAGGGCACCCATTCACAGGTAGAAAGGGGTTCGAATGAGGAGATGGAGGAAGCAGATGACATTAGGGATGTCATTAGGGATAGTTATACTGATGTCTTCCAGCATGTAGATGAGGTGGAAATGAATAAACAGGCTAGGCATCATTAGTATAAGCAGTTGATGTGTGCGAGGCGTACTAGGAAATAGTTTATATTTTATTAGGAAATACTATTAAATACGATACAATTTTACACAAGTTATTTATTTATTTATAGAGTGGATATACCTAAACCTTGCTACAACACTTATAGGCAGTGTACCTAATTGTAACACCCCATTTTTCCCCGTACATGATTTATAGGTGAATCGGGTATGTACGATAGGCGTATGAAGGGTTCGGGACATTTTCTAGTGTTAAGTCTTGTGTGAGGAGAAAATGACTCAGATCGTGCTTTGTGTCGCGGCGCGACAAAGGAGGCTACGGCGCGGCAATGGACTGAAATTGAGATCAGAAGTAGGAAAAAAAATGATCCCAGACCTAGGCAAATGTCGCGGCGCGACATTTAAGGCCGCGACGCGGCAATGTGGGCGAACTGGTTCATGTTTTCGCAATATTTAGGTAAAGGGAGGGGAATTTTGGTCTTTTCGCATTTGAACCAGATTGAGATCTTAAATCTCATCCACTCCTTTCATTTCCTAATTTCTTTTCCCTTTTCATTTTATTTTCCTCTCAAAAACTCAAACACCCAATTGGATTCAAACGGATTTTTGGAAAGGAAGAAACGGGATTTGATCTTTGGCGTAGTTGACAAGTTTGTTCTCCTCGTTCTTGGCTACACGGTGATACTAGTGGTAAGCTCTAACTCCGAATTTCATTTTCGTGTTCATCATTCAAATTTGGGGCTTTTGGTTTGTATGTTCATAGATGGAACCCATTTAGTTGTTAATTGGAGATTAATACCAAGATTCGGGTTTATAAGTGTTAAAGGCGGGTTTTGGGTTGGTTAATGATTTAACCATGTTTAAGACTTGAGAATGGTGTACAATCACTAGCATTAGTGATTATTGGTGTTTTGGAGACTTTTAGGGTTTTCGTGGTTGACTAATTTTGACTAGAGTCAAAATTAGGGTTTGTTGAGGATTATGACCCGAATGTCGATTCGATGAGGTTTGTAAACTTAAAATGGATTAAGTTGAAGTATAAAACCGAGTTAAACATGTTTTGTGGTCAAAACTTGTAAATGGTGAGATTTTGACCTTATGGGTCAAAATTAGGGTTTATGGGCGATTTTGAGAACGATAAGTGTTAACACTTGTGTTCGGGTTTAATTGGCATATTAGGACCATTATCACTTGTGTTAGTGATTATTGGTTAGTTTGGACGCGGTTTATCCTTGGAAGTGCATTTGGGTCGTAATTGCACTAAGTGTCGAATTGGGTGGTCTATAGATCCAATCTAAGTATGTTGTTGAATTTGTGATAATGGATTAGGTACTTTCCATTGACGAGTTGCGGATTACTTGGAAGCATTTCTTCAAGGCGACAAGGTGAGTGTTAATATCCTATATGCATATGTATGTGTAGGATGGGTGCGGGTCGGGTGAAGTGATTCTCGGCTATAGAGCTCACTTCACATATAGGTGGATTTGATGGACTTTTGTATGAGTCTAATTGGCACGGTTGTGCATTTTGGTTGACCACCTTTGGCGAGGTACACGTTTGTGTGTACGTTATCACACGTGGTTGTGATTTGAATGTTATAACCCCAATGGCGAAGGGTTGATATTGTCGTGATGTGGATAACCCCGATGTGGTGGATTTTATAATCCCGTGACCGTGGGTTTGAGCTGGAGAAGTGAATCGTGTGTAGTTCGGATTCACGATGACGTGTGTAGTTCGGTCATCTTATCAAGGATGAATTTCGTGTAGTTCGAATTCATGGTGACTCGTGTAGTTCGGTCATCTTATTGAGGTAGTAATCTCGTGTGGTTTCGGATTACTAAGGCTCGTGTAGTTCGGCCAACCTCGATGTTGTGTTAATGAAGATAGTAGTCTCGTGTGGTTTCAGATTACTAAGGCTCGTGTAGTTCGGCCAATCTTCATTGTGGTGTTTTGGTATTTCGGTATTGGGTTAAGGGGTTAACCTTATTCGTTTTATATTGTTATATATATTAATGTAATGTTGTGTTGTAGCTAACCCTCCGGGTGTAGCTTATTGGCGTTGTTCACATCGTCGTTGGTGAACTTATACTTTGTTGATATCTTTAGCTTGTTGCTTAGAGATCGTACGGTATGCTTAGTGTAGTTGCCTAATACATGGATGCTTCGGTATGCAGTATTTGATTTTGTGTGGCGTGTCCATTTTATACATATATATGTATTTAGTATATTATCATTCACTAAGCGTTAGCTTACCCTCTCGTTGTTGATATTTTTATAGGTTCGCATGCTTGGCGGCTCGGGTAAGCTTGGGGATTAGAGATCTTGGCTAGGTTGCTTAGAAGATCTTGCTTTTGTATTCAATTAGGATTTGGGTAGCGTAGTCCCAAATCACCATGCTCGATTTTGGTTGGAAACTAAACTAGTCGGGTCGTGTATGTCCGTTTGGACAATTAATCAATGTATTAAATGTTTTAAGGTTTATTAAACCTACTATTGTATTAAAGATGTTTATGGAAACACAATTGGGACCTAAAGTGTTATTTAAAGCATATTAAAAGGAAAAATGTTTATGGGCCGGTTTTAATACGGGTTGGGTCGTTTCAAGTGGTATCAGAGCATGGTCTAAGGGATTTAGGCGACTTGAGATAGGTGCCTAGACTTAGACTTTTGTGTGTGCTTATTTGTTGCGGGACTTGTAGGATTACGGGTCGGACTAGGTTATAGTTAGTGCCTTGTTGTAGGTGGACTAACGTCGATATTGGTAATGCGGATATTATTAATATATTACTTGTGTTGTGATGCTATTCCCTTGCGTGTGTTTATACCGCGTGGAATCGTTGTTGTGTTGGTTATATCATCGAGCGAGGCGGTCGTTGTACTAACGAGTTGAGATGATGTGTGTGCGTAATAAGGACTTGCAAACCTTATTACGGGTGCAAATCGTGTCAAACAAGTGATGTACGACGAGTGTTTAGCAAGATGGACCGGTGTGGAGTGTGTGTTTTATACGTTCGTGATCTAATCGCTTTGCATTCCTTAGAATGACGACGGGAAACGGGATCGAGACGAACGATTTGGAGTTTAACGCTAGAGTTGCGGCTGCCGTTGCGGAGCAAATGAGCGCGTTTCGAGAAGAAATGGTTAGGAAGTATTCCAAACTTCAAGGTAGTGGTGAGATGGAGCATTGTCTTAAAAGCTTCATGAGGACTAAACCCCCGATGTACGACAGAGAACCGAATCCTTTGATAAGCACGACTTGGATCTCGGATGTCGAAGGGTGTTTTCGTACTATTGAATGCCCTCCTGAGAAGAAGACGAGACTCGCTACTAGTTTGTTGCGGGGTAGGGCAAAGGATTGGTTGGATGATAAGATTGATCTTGTCGGTGGTGAATTGTTTATGGTGTTATCGTGGGACGGGTTTAAGAAGGAATTCTTGGAGGAGTTTCAGACTTCAGTCGATTTTTCAGAAATGCGTAATGAGTTGCGAAATTTGCAACAGGGTTCTATGGATTTGAATACTCTCAAGACGACCTTTATGGCGAAGGCTCGTTTTTGCCCGGAGTATTTAGGGAATGATAATTTGTTGATGCAAGATTTCTATCGAACCTTGAATGATGACTTGAAGAATAAGATTAGCCGGGGTCACGCGAAATCGTTTGCGGAATTATTCACCGTGGCTAGAGGTTTCGAGTCGTATACGCGATCAAAGATTGGTGAACCTTCAAGTGAGAGAAGGGTTGTTTCGTATGGTGCTCCGAGTAGGAGGACTAAGGGTCTGAGTGTGAGCACGGGTGGTACGCGGACGGGTATACCGGATTTTAGTGCATCTAGATGTTACAATTGTGGCATGAGGGGTCACAAGTCTTGGGAATGTTCGGCACCAAAAGGTGATGGTATGGTGTGTTTCAATTGCCAAGAGGAAGGACATCGTAAGTCGAAATGTCCCAAGTTAGCGGGGACGGGTGCGACAAGGAGACATTAAGGTACGTTTCGTTTTAATAAATATGTCCTTTGATTATTTATTAGGTGCCATTTGAATTTGAGTTGATTAAATGCCTTGTGTTGTTCATATTGTTGTTATGGGTGACATTCCTAATGGAAGTACCTAATGGTGATGTTGATTGTCGGGCGAAGGGCGTAAGACTTGGTGCCACCAAGCATTCCTTAGTATCTGGGAAATGTTTCTACCAAGCCATGGAAATGGGTTTTGGTGTTCGGTTGTTAAGCGCGTGTTACCTTTTGTGTGGAGGTCGATGAACCGTGAGGTTCATCGGGTGGATTGGAACCCGAAAAAGATCGAGTGTTTGATCTCGATGTATGTTGGTAAAGGAGTCTACGTGACGCGACATTAGGTGCCTCTTTTATACCTACTAGCGTGGTGTTCAACTCCGATTGTGTTGTGGTTACATTGTACTTAGGGTACCGAAGTGAAACCCTTAGGTACATGAGTGACTAGGTGGAAATTGACAAACTAAAGCAATTGGATGATTGCTAGGGTATGGTTTGGGTAATCGTGGTACACTTTTCGTTCGAAGTGTTTAAGGATTGATCGAAATCTTCCGTGTGCTCAAGGTTGGAGCAAGATGTGGTGATGGGTCGTGTGAAACCAATCGTTTGTAAAGTCTACCTTTGGTTGCGTTGTACGGTTGTACGAGTTACGGATATGGAACGTAGTTCCAAGTAGGAGAGTTGCACTTCCGTACGAGGAAGTTTTAGTGTGAGATTTCGGATGATGCTTTTGGTAAATCCATAAAATGTTGGCGAGACCTGGTTTTGGTCGATTTGTGGTAGATTACAATTTTGGATAAATTGTACTTATGGTTTGGATTTGAATTATCACCGAGGTGGTAATGTGGTAAATCTCGTTGAGAGATAATGGACGTGTTTGGTGAGCAAGGTGAAATCCTTCGGTTAAGGGAGGTGTGTGTCGGATTCTCTTCTAGAGAATTATTGTTTTGTGCCTATGTTTGATATAGGTGGTTCTTGCTCGAGTGTGTGAATGGTTAGTGGTATCCGTTAGGATTCACTATGGCGTAGCAGAGCGCGATGTCACGCTACTCGTCATTCGAGGCCGAAAGGGCGTTGATTGATGAAGCATGACCTTTAGGGTCCGCTGACTTCATCATGGGAGTATGCGATTGGTGGAGCATGACCTTCGGGGTCCGCTGACTTCATCATGAGCGAGGTGTTATATCGGTGAAGCATGACCGTTGACGGGGTCCGCTGACTTCATCCGGTGTTGAGATTGGTGAAGCATGATCTTCGGGTCCGCTGACTTCATCATGGTAGTGGATCGCGCGTGGTTTTAGATTCACGATGACGCGTGTGGTTTCGGTCATCTTATTGTGGAAGTGAATCTCGTGTAGTTCGGATTCACAAATGACTCGTGTGGTTTCGGTCATTGTATTGAGGAGTGAGTCTCGTGTAGTTCGGATTCACAAATGACTCGTGTAGTTCGGTCATTCCTCCGGGATAGTGACTCTCGTGTAGTTCGGATTCACTAAGGCGCGTGTAGTTCGGCCAATCCCGAGTGTTGTTGTGGTGAAGGTAGTGAGTCACGTGTAGTTCGGATTCACTAAGGCGCGTGTGTTTTCGGCCAGCCTTCGTGTTGTGTGATCTGTCGGTTGTTTTATACACCGACGGTGGGGTCGTAAGGACCATGTCGTGTGATCTATTGGTTGTTTGATACACCAATGGTGGGGTCGTAAGGACCATGTTGTGTGAACTATCGGTTGTTTTATACGCTGATGGTGGGGTCGTGAGAACCGTGTTGTCTGATTAGTGATGCGATAGCCGTGTTTCGCTCACAGGTTGCTACGGGTGTGACGATAGTCGATTTTGTACACCTTGGGATTAACGTTACCATAGCCTTTTTGGGCGTTATCGGTCTTAACCGTTTGTTATGATGTTACGGTAGTTGCGTATTGGTCGTATAGCGCACTACAAGGGATGTATAGTGATTGGTGTTATCCGTAAGGATTCGTTTGGTTCGGTCTTCATCGCTTCGGGTTGTTGACCTTAGGTTGAGAGTTGGTTGCTTTTAGCGTCGTACTCGGTAAGGGTATGCTAAGGAATTGATATCTCGATACGAGATTGGTTGAGTTTTCCCGATGTGAGGGATTGAGTTAGTGCTAGTGCTCGGAATTATGGAATTTGATAACTCGCGGGTGACGATTTAGCTGTTAAGGGTAACTCTTTGAGAAGGATTGTCTAAGGGATCATTGTAGACTTCGGTTGTTGCGTGTATTGTACGTCTCGGGATGCGATCAAGTGTGTAATTTGTCATTGGATTAACCATCGGGTTAGCGAATTTGTGGTAGAAGTCGGTTTGAAATTCATGTTCGACGACCATTGAGTGTGGGTCTGTTTGGGTTCGTGACTAGGATCACGAGGACGTGATCGAATCTAAGTGGGGGAGAGTTGTAACACCTCGTTTTTCCCCGTACATGATTTATAGGTGAATCGGGTATTTACGATAGGCGTATGAAGGGTTCGGGATATTTTCTAGTGTTAAGTCTTGTGTGAGGAGAAAATGACTCAGATCGTGCTTTGTGTCGAGGCGCGACAAAGGAGGCCGCGGCGCGGCAATGGACTGAAATTGAGATCAGAAGTAGGACAAAAAATGATCCCAGACCTAGGCAAATGTCGCGGTGCGACATTTAAGGCCGCGGCGCGGCAATGTGGGCGAACTGGTTCCTGTTTTCACAATATTTAGGTAAAGGGAGGGGCATTTTGGTCTTTTCGCATTTGAACCAGATTGAGATCTTAAATCTCATCCACTCCTTTCATTTCCTAATTTCTTTTCCCTTTTCATTTCATTTTCCTCTCAAAAACTCAAACACCCAATTGGATTCAAACGGATTTTTGGAAAGGAAGAAACGGGATTTGATCTTTGGCGTAGTTGACAAGTTTGTTCTCCTCATTCTTGGCTACACGGTGATACTAGTGGTAAGCTCTAACTCCGAATTTCATTTTCGTGTTCATCATTCAAATTTGGGGCTTTTGGTTTGTATGTTCATAGATGGAACCCATTTAGTTGTTAATTGGAGATTAACACCAAGATTTGGGTTTATAAGTGTTAAAGGCGGGTTTTGGGTTGGTTAATGATTTAACCATGTTTAAGACTTGAGAATGGTGTACAATCACTAGCATTAGTGATTATTGGTGTTTTGGAGACTTTTAGGGTTTTCGTGGTTGACTAATTTTGACTAGAGTCAAAATTAGGGTTTGTTGAGGATTATGACCCGAATGTCGATTCGATGAGGTTTGTAAACTTAAAATGGATTAAGTTGAAGTATAAAACTGAGTTAAACATGTTTTGGTGTCAAAACTTGTAAATGGTGAGATTTTGACCTTATGGGTCAAAATTAGGGTTTATGGGCGATTTTGAGAACGATAAGTGTTAACACTTGTGTTCGGGTTTAATTGGCATATTAGGACCATTATCACTTGTGTTAGTGATTATTGGTTAGTTTGGACGCGGTTTGTCCTTGGAAGTGCATTTGGGTCGAAATTGCACTAAGTGTCGAATTGGGTGGTCTGTAGATCCAATCTAAGTGTGTTGTTGAATTTGTGATAATGGATTAGGTACTTTCCATTGACGAGTTGCGGATTACTTGGAATCATTTCTTCAAGGCGACAAGGTGAGTGTTAATATCCTATATGCATATGTATGTGTAGGATGGGTGCGGGTCGGGTGAAGTGATTCTCGGCTATAGAGCTCACTTCACATATAGGTGGATTTGATGGACTTTTGTATGAGTCCAATTGGCACGGTTGTGCATTTTGGTTGACCACCTTTGGCGAGGTACACGTTTGTGTGTACGTTATCACACGTGGTTGTGATTTGGATGTTATAACCCCAATGGTGAAGGGTTGATATTGTCGTGATGTGGATAACCCCGATGTGGTGGATTTTATAATCCCGTGACCGTGGGTTTGAGCTGGAGAAGTGAATCGCGTGTAGTTCGGATTCACAATGACGCGTGTAGTTCAGTCATCTTATCAAGGATGAATCTCGTGTAGTTCGGATTCATGGTGACTCGTGTAGTTCGGTCATCTTATTGAGGTAGTAATCTCGCGTGGTTTCGGATTACTAAGGCTCGTGTAGTTCGGCCAACCTCGATGTTGTGTTAATGAAGATAGTAGTCTCGTGTGGTTTCGGATTACTAAGCCTCGTGTAGTTCGGCCAATCTTCATTGTGGTGTTTTGGTATTTCGGTATTGGGTTAAGGGGTTAACCTTATTCGTTTTATATTGTTATATATATTAATGTAATGTTGTGTTGTAGCTAACCCTCCGGGTGTAGCTTATTGGCGTTGTTTACATCGTCGTTGGTGAACTTATACTTTGTTGATATCTTTAGCTTGTTGCTTAGAGATCGTAAGGTATGCTTAGTGTAGTTGCCTTATACATGGATGCTTCGGTATGCAGTATTTGATTTTGTGTGGCGTGTCCATTTTATACATATATATGTATGTAGTATATTATCATTCACTAAGCGTTAGCTTACCCTCTCGTTGTTGATATTTTTATAGGTTCGCATGCTTGGCGGCTCGGGTAAGCTTGGGGATTAGAGATCTTGGCTAGGTTGCTTAGAAGATCTTGCTTTTGTATTCGATTAGGATTTGGGTAGCGTAGTCCCAAATCACCATGCTCGGTTTTGGTTGGAAACTAAACTAGTCGGGTCGTGTATGTCCGTTTGGACAATTAATCAATGTATTAAATGTTTTAAGGTTTATTAAACCTACTATTGTATTAAAGATGTTTATGGAAACACAATTGGGACCTAAAGTGTTATTTAAAGCGTATTAAAAGGAAAAAATTTTATGGGCCGGTTTTAATACGGGTTGGGTCGTTTCACTAATCGTACAGTAGTGTAGTTTTTAGTAAGTCCGGTTCGTTCCACAGGGATCTTAGCCAAGTTTAACGCTATATTAGTTTTAACTTATAATTGTAAAAATACAAATATATATATATATATATATAAGTAATATTATTATTATAAAAGGGGGATTTTACCGTTTAATGACCGGTTTGTCGATTTTAAAACTTTAGTCGCAGTTAAAACCTAATGTAAAATATTAAAAATAAATATAACTTAAAGCGTAAAATAAATAACGATAATGAAATTGCGATAAATAAAAATGCGATAAAATAAAATTGCGATAATTAAAAGTACGATAATTAAAAGTGCAATTAAATACAATGACAATAAATAGAAGTGCGATAACTAAAAGTGCAATTAAATATGAAATAAAGGAATTATGCTTATTTAAACTTCCGTAATCATGATGTTTGACGTGTTGATTTTAGTTTATTCCCATGGGTTAATTGGCCTTTGTCCTGGATTATTTAATATGTCCGTCTCGTTTTTGTCCATAACAGTCCATCAGTCATAAATATAAAGTGCGAGTGTCCTCGTCAAATTATCCTTATATCCGAAGTCAAATATTCCAACTAATTGGGGACTTAAACTGTAACAAGGTCTTAATACTTTGTTTAATAATTACACCAGGATATCGACTGCGTGTAACCCAAGGTTTTAATACTTTGTTAACAATTATGCCAAGTGTCCTTGTACATAATTCACCCCTGTTTTAATATGTCTATTAATATTAACTATTAATCCATTCCCATGTCCGGTTAAATGAACGATTATTCGTACATATAAATATCCCGCCCATCGTGTCCGATCGAGTGTATATGGTTATTTATAGGTACGTCCAATTGTAAATCTTTATATTAAATTAACAAACTATCATTTAGTTAAACAAATATAAAGCCCATTAATAGCCCATAGTCTAATTTCCACAAGTGTCATTCTTTTGTCCAAACCCCAATTATGGTACAAAGTCCAATTACCCAATCTTTAATATTTTAGCCCAACATCATGATTACTTCGTCTTAAATAAGCATAATAATAACTTAGCTACGAGACATTAATTTAACAATAAAATTAAACATAACTTACAGTGGATATTAATAGCGTAGTGGTACACAGACAGAGTTTCGACTTACACCCATACAACATTCGCTAACATACCCTTATTATTAGAATTTA
This sequence comes from Rutidosis leptorrhynchoides, assembly GCF_046630445.1. NCBI lineage: Eukaryota > Viridiplantae > Streptophyta > Magnoliopsida > Asterales > Asteraceae > Rutidosis > Rutidosis leptorrhynchoides. Next base: position 225,445,687 of record NC_092338.1, on the reverse strand, counting down.
AAATTAAAATTAAAATTATAATACATATATATATATATATATATATATATATATATATATATATATATATATATATATATATATATATATATATATATATATATATATATATATATATATATATATATATATATATATATATTATACGAGTGAAAGAAGAAAAAGATGTATCGAATTCAGTAAAATGCGTTGCCTTTTATAGGCCCCATCTGGATACTGTGCACTCCGCGAGTGCGGTTTTTCTTGCCTTCGAAGCTCCGCACTAGCTCACACTTTGGATCCTAGCTTTGCCGACAGTTTTTAAAATATAAATATAATATATATAATTTTAAGAATTATTTATATATTATATTATATTTATGTGCATAGTTGACTTGTAATTTTCGGCCCGTTGCGTCGCGCGTTGAAAGTTGACTTAGGTCCCGGTTCCGGATTTTCGAACATCCTTGTGTACTATTTAATATCTTGTACTTTGCATTTTGCGTCTTGTACTCTTGCAATTTTGAGACGTTTCTCATCAATAATTTGAACCTCTTTGATTGTACTTTGTACTTTTTAGCTTTTTGGTCGTTTGCGTCTTCAAATCGTCGAATCTGTCTTTTGTCTTCACCTTTTATTATTTAAACGAATATTACTTGTAAATAGAACAATTGCAACTAAAAGCTTGTCTTTCTTGAGGGATAATGCTATGAAATATATGTTCGTTTTTAGCATTATCAGCAGTGGAGAGCCGTGAATGAGTATGAGAACTCTAGGCGACGCCAACACGATAGCTGGCAAGTTCATCAGTACTAAATCATGAGCCATCTATCATATCAGGTACCAAATAAATATATCCCGACTCGGCCTGCTTTTTATCCACCACATCAGCCCGACATGCGACCACCCTTTGACCTGTACGACCCCAATCAAGCCTACCAGGACACCTATCACCAACCATGGAACCCGAACGATGATATGAACTGGAATCCCTATCCAAATCAATAGTGTTCCATTGGTGATTTCTTATCTTTTATTATTTTTATCTATTTATGTTAAACATTTAACATTTTGATACTTTTATGTAATGTTTAACATTTTTATTATTTTGTACTAATATTTCATTTTTGTAATTTGAAAGTGGGATATTAAGTCCCATTTCAAAATATCATGCATGTTTATATTTGTATTGTATGTATTTTATCTCATGTACACAACATGGTACAACAGCGAACTTTCAAAGACTGGCATTAAGTTCAGCAAAAGCAACTAATTTTGACGACAAGACAAAAAATATATGTGAAATAACAACTGCAGGAATGAACAAATGAAGTGCACCATTTATCATTCAAACAAAGAACAATATGTTTGGAAACTTTGGTAAAATTTAATCAATTTTCTACGCTAATCACCCTCAATAATTTAAATTGTTACTGATTTCTTGCAAATGAGGGCATTGCAAGATCTTAAGTGTGGGAAGGGATTAAATTCTTTCAGTTTTAAAAAATTAACTTATACACTTGGTTTAATAGCCACCGTTAAACTTTACTAGTAATGCAGTAGTTGTATTAGAATCTAGTGCTCTCCGATAATAAAGAACAGCCCTAGTCTTATATACTGACTACCCACTTCTAGTAAAAAATTTTAATTTTTTTTAACTAAATGAAGTCAAAATCATGTTTATACATATTTATGAACGATAAAACTAGGTGTTACCACCGAAATTATTGTTACCTCGGAAAGGACATAAATTGAGAAACAACCCAAAATGCTTGAATTCATTTAAAATGGAATAGAAGAGAATAAAAAGGCAAAGAAAGAAAAATAAAAGCCAAGTGTGGAAAAAATTTACCAAGTTATTTAAAACATATATCACATATTTTTGTACAAATAATTGAAGATACTTTTGTTTTGGACGATATTAATCAGTTTTACCCAGTTTATTGTAATATAAATGAAATATAAAAGGAAGTAAAGTCTTCCAAGAAAAAGACACGCACTTCTTGATTTAGGTCAGGAAGTTTTCGTACAGACCAATTGTAAAGTCTACGAAAAACCTTGAAAAGTTTTCTCGAAAATCAGCTGAAAATCCATGGACCTCAGCATCAAACAGGGTCGCCAAGTAGTCAGACTTATCCTAACCATGAGAGGATCTGTCTTGTACAATGGGGGAGCACCGTGCAAATTAGCTTATAAGACTAATGAATCAGATCCCCAGAAAGGATAATTGTAGAGACCCGTCCTAATCCATCCGGGCGAAGTCCATATCGATTATAAACGATTCACAACAGTTGATTACATCGCGAGGTACTTGACCTCTATATGATACATTTTACAAACATTGCATTCGTTTTTGAAAAGATAATATTTCATTACATTGAAAGTTGACAGCTGATAATGCTAAAAACGAACATATATTTCATAGCATTATTCCTCAAGAAAGACAAGCTTTTAGTTGCAATTGTTCTATTTACAAGTGATATTCGTTTAAATAATAAAAGGTGAAGACAAAAGACAGATTCGACGAATTGAAGACGCAAACGACCAAAAAGCTCAAAAGTACAAAAGACAATAAAAAAGGTTCCAATTATTGACAAGAAACGTCTCGAAATTACAAAAATACAAGATTCAAAACGCAAAGTACAAGATATTAAATTGTACGCAAGGACGTTCAAAAATTCGGAACCGGGACATGAGTCAACTCTCAACGCTCGACGCAACGGACTAAAAATTACAAGTTAACTATGTATATAAATATAATATAATATATAATTAATTATATTAATTATATATATATTATATTTATAAATAAAACGTCGGTAAGAAAGACTCCAAAAGCTGGTGAGCTGTATTTTCAATCTCCGCGACTCGCGGAGTTTGAAGGCCAAAAATGCCGCGAGTCGCGGAGCCCCAAGTTTTGAAAGTCCCTATAAAAGTAACCGAATTCTGAGCATTTTATCATCATCATATATCCATCTCTCTATCTATATCGTATATATTTATATTTATATTATAATTTTAATTTTAATTTTAATTTTAATTCTAATAATAAGGGTATGTTAGCGAATGTTGTAAGGGTGTAAGTCGAAATTCTGTCCGTGTAACGCTACGCTATTTTTAATCATTGTAAGTTATGTTCAACCTTTTTATATTAATGTCTCGTAGCTAAGTTATTATTATGCTTATTTAATCCGAAGTAATCATGATG